>NW_024581096.1:20751980-20795408 GCF_017639235.1 Corvus kubaryi | reverse complement strand
CTCTCTTTCCTTTCTTTTCTCTCTTTCCTTTCCTCTCTTTCCTTTCTTTTCTCTCTTTCCTTTCCTCTCTTTCCTTTCATTTCTTTCTTCTGCCTTTACCTGACACAGTTTGGTTTTCTGGTCTGCTCCCCAAACCCCTGTTCCCAGTTCAACAGGAACCTCCCTCTCCACAGATCATGCCAACATATTATTTTTTTACATCCAATCCTCACATCCCTCTCTTTACCACATCTCTTCAAAAAAATTGTAAATTATCCTGAATATATTGCTGATATTACAGGTCCCACTGTTTTGGGTGTTGTGCAACTTTGTATAAGAAATGGCCTTCACCAAGGTCTTTACAATGCAGAGAAATAAGAAAAATAAAGAATAAGAGGAACCAATGTTATTACATTCCTGATTGAGATAAGGAGCTAAGATACTTCCTGACTCAGGAAGCAGCTTATATCTCAGGAAGTGGGTGAACGCTTGTTTAAGTTCTGTTAGAGTCTGTGGACCCTGAGAATGTATGTAAAAACTTTTTAACTGCTGTCTTGACCAACAGCACCCTGAATTATCTCAGGTAACAGAAGGGGTACGTGGCTGAGTTGGGAAGTCAGTCCATGTTTACAGTGACCTTGTCAAGTTTATCCAAGACCACTTTTGGTTTATCTTTTTTCTCCCCCTCGCTTTTATTTTAAAAAACTCAGTAAACTATTATCTCTAGGTGCTAAGACACCTTTGAACATTTCTCTGTTATTATAACTACTCTTTTTTTTTTTGAAATACAGTATTTTGAGCTTTAAAATGGAGCAAATAGTGCAGTCAAGAACAACATCTGCAATCACAAAAGCTGCACAGATTTTCATAGTCAAAAAATTTATGACTCGGACAATGGGTTTCAATTTTAAAATATAAATTATAATCCCACTAGGGATCATTTTTACAGAGCAAAAATACTCTTTGACACTGCCATGGGTTTTTATTAAAGAGTTTATAAAAGGAAATCTTAAATAAATACAGCTGGTGCAAGCTACAAGCAGGACTGGATTCTAGATGACAAAATTATTCAGATAGATGGATAGTCCCAAAGTTCCTTTCTTGACAGAGTTTGTAACCTCGATAATAGGGGAATTACACACAGGAGTATCAAAAAGAAACTGTGACTGGGGAAAAGGAAAAAGATATGGGACACAGTCTGGAATTTTCAAGGGTCAGTAAAACAATCAGATGACACTGAGCTGAGTGATGTCATTGACACCCAACCCTGGGTTGTTCCCCAGAGATGTTGTGGATTCCCCCATCCCTGGCAGTGTCCAAGGCCAGGCTGGATGGGGCTTGAAGCAACCTGGGATAGTAGAAAGTGTCCCTGCCTGTGATAGGGTGTGGAATCAGCTGAGATTTAAGGTCCCTTCCAACCCAAACCATGCTGTGATATTATGATCATTGCACGTCAGGATTTGCCACAAACTGATGCTAATGGAGCTATGTGTTGTGTGTTGCAACTATGGCTCAAACATCTACCTGAGGGCTGTGCAGTATATTTTTAACCTTTTTTTTCGTTATTGACAATGATTATTGATGCTATGATGCTTGCTTTCTGCAGAAAAAAAAAATTTGTAATTATCTTCCAGACAACGTATAGGACCCAGAAACCCTGACATTTGAACATGTTCTCATGACATTATTTTCTGTTTCCTTACACTCTTATTTTCTTCTATTATCTGCTGTTTCACACTGCAGTTTGGCCAGAGGTTGTTCTGACACAAGTTTCACCAGGAAGAGAGAAAAAGGGAATGAGAAAGATATACATGAACAAGGTATCTTGGCTTTTCCAAGGGAAATGGAACAGGACAAAACTCTCTGTTATAACTTGGGTTTTTTTTTGGCTTTGTAATTTTTCTTAAAAATTCATATTTTCTACAAAGGTAGTACAAAAGACTAAATCTTCTTGGACATCCCTGTTTATATTAGCTCGGTGCCTCAAAGTTTTGGCTGCTCTGAGACAAATTTGTGGCAAAACCCAATTCTTTTCCAGTCACCTGTTCAGCCTTATTAGCTCAATTATTATTCCCTCTTACACGTGGAAAATTCATGAGTGTCTTTTGCAACAAGATTTCATTGTTGTTTTAATAGAAGCCTTTTCTTCTTTTCTTTTGCAATCAGCAAATGTACCAACTATTCTAGAAAATAATAGAGGATATTACAAAGAGTGAAATAAAATGGTAGATTCATTACTTAGGTTCTCACACCTTGTTCTGAAGCTCATGCTCACTGGTGAAGAGAAACAATGCCTTGGGAAAAGCTGTGTGTCAAGATAAAAATGTCCATTTAAAGTTTGAATTCCAGATACTAAATTGCTAAAGTGAGTTTCTTAGGAACCACATAAAGACTTCCACATGCAGCGACTACTTAGCTAGCAAATGAGAGTAGAGCAAGAGTCAGAATATAAAGTCTTTGTCATCTCATCCAAAAGCAGAAAGAAGGCAAAATTCACATTATTTTTTCTCAAGTGTACTTTGCCAGTGTTAGTCATATCATGCTAAAACTTTGCCCTTCTCTAGTGCCGGTAATGGTGAAATCTGAAAGCATTTCTGACAGCAATCCCAGACCACCTGTCTACAGAGATAAAATCATGCCTGGGACACAGCTCATGCATCTCTATCCTGTGCTAGGTGAGGTTTTTTCCCCATCCTGCCCCTATAGATCAGCTGTGTTTGGGGGTGGTTGATAGTCCATCAAGGAAGACTACTCGTCATGTGAAATCCTCCCCAAACTTCAGTGATTTGAAGAATGAACTTTCACTGTTTTTTCCCCAAGCTCCTTTGCCAAAGTGTTGCAAGTCAGACAGAGAGCCCAGGAGACACTTCTCCATTACCTAGCGTGACTCTGAACCACGTGCATGCTTCTTCACCTGAAACACATCCTCACATTCAAAATAGGAGGTCAAAAATACTTCTTTTACCTTGTTTTTTTTTTCTCCCCTGCTCCCCTGATAGCTCTAAGTGGAGTCCATGCTCTACAGAAATAACCCCCCATTAAACACCCACACCAACCCACAAGTGCAACGAGTTCTCCCACCCCAGTGAAACAACTGGGATGGCCTTGCCCAAAGGGCCAGTATTTATTATTTAGTGTCTTGCTCCTCTTCCCCAGTGCTGCTGCACTGCATTTCACACCAAGCTCGGCACAAACCCTACGATGGTTTCTGAGTGTATATGGGTGTCAAGGCTTAGAGAGGAGCGCTGAATTTCCTAATACTAAAGGGCCCATTTCATGTTATTTATGACCTCACTAGTGTCGAAACAGAGACCTATAAATCGTAGGCATAGGCGCACTAATTCTAGCAACAGCAAGTTTTAGTCACATGTAATTAAAACATCCCAAAGTCTTTCAGCTGTAATGTATTTCCAAATGACACCACTGGGACAGGGGGAAATGGGAAATGAAGGAATCAGCAGTATTTCAAAGCCGTGGCCATTGTTAACTTCTGGGGCTCTGTACAGCGCTGGCACTGCTGTCAAATCTGCAGGTTTCCTGATGCTGTTTTCTATCACATATTTTAAGGATGATGTAATTGATTTCCAGAAACAGCAGGGACATTCAGATTGCTGGGATACCATCAGGAACTTCAGGAGGAACCTGATGTCCGCACTGAAAAATAATACCATCAAATTCTATGATGGCTATCAACAAGTTCTGTGATGGTACCTCTGCCTGGATTAGATACACTAGAGAGGGGAAAATAATTTTCCCTCCCTTAGAGTGAGCTAAAACTGAAGCCTGAGATTTCTCTGAGGTTTAAGAAAGTTTGTGATCTTCTGATTTTATCGTGACTTTTTGTCAAACCTTAGGATTAGCTGTTTATTGTTCACGATAATGGGGGAAAGGTGATGCAACCTGAAGAGAGCAGAATTTCAAATGCATGCAAGGGATTTGTTATAGCTAGCCCAGGATTAACCTATGAAATTCAAGCTGCCATTGTTGCCAATAGGTTGGAAAAATACACCAAAAGTACAACAGGCCTCTTCACTAACGCATAGCTCACGGCCATCAGAAGAATAAACAGAAGCCAAGAGTGACAGCAATGTGTATTTTATGCAATGTTATTTGCTCTGCCCAGCAGATGGCAGAGGTTTGAGCTTCATATGTGTGGTGGGAACATTTGCAGCTGGATTGAAGGGCTTGCTCTCAATTTGGACACAATTTCTGAATTCAAAGCAATGGTAGAGCCCTGGACAGCCTGCATCCAGGTGATCTGGGTGATCTGGGATGTTTTGTCTCTCAAACAGGGTGTTAAACTACTACTTTGCTGGGCAAAAGCCAGCCCACAATTACCTGTGACTGGAAAGCCTCCTCCGTGGGCAGACTACTCCATCCCAGTTTTCAAAAGCCAAGGGCTGGCTCATTGGACCTTAGACTGATCTGGTGTGTAGACAACTCCTACACTCTTTTCCAGCCTGGATCCTCAGGCAAGGGATGGTGCTGGCTGTAGATCACAGGAGCAAGTGACCAGCCAAGCCGCGCTCCTTCTGACACAACTTTGGAACAAACTCTGGACTGGGGCACTGCTGGCTTGTTTGAGCTGGGAACTCATGCTGGGAGAGGCAAACAGGACCATGGATCCAGCCCTGTGCAGACCCTACCCTTGTCAATCCATCGGTCAGGTTGTTTTTTGAGGGATATGTTGCTCTGTTTGCATCTAATTTTCTGCTATTGCCTAATTTTAGTGAGCGTAGCAGAGGGAGTAAGTTAAGAAAATATTAGTAATGACAAGAAGGATGAAAGGAAAATATTATTTTTGCGGCCAAAATCCCAGGCCTGCAGATTTCTATGCTGGCTTGTTTCCTACCTTCCATTTTTCTTATTATTGTGTCCTTTTTCTCAACCATTCCCTGTATTTCTTATCAGCAAATAATGAGCAGTGGCTGAGACATACTGTTGGAAATTATCTCTTGAAGGAACTTAAAGTAAATGCAGAGCTAATCATTGTGTATTTAGACTGAATTTGTCCTCTGAATAGAACTCTGGCGGTGGAAAGGCAAAATGTTTCTGTGGCAGGTGCTATCTTGCTCTGTACAGACTATCCTAAAACACTCTCCCACTGGGTCAGATCTGTGGTCCATCCAGGGCTTTGGAGGCCAAACAGGACCTTCTATGACCCCTGGGAAAAATGGAGCCATGCTGCTCTGTCGAAGGGAGCAGCCCATGGCATGAGCTGGGGGGCAAGGAGTGTACAAATGGAATGGTGCATTGGGTCAAGTTAGAGAGACATAAAATGCAGAGTCAGGACCCCCGAAAAGGCAGGAAATGAGAAAGTGAAGAGAGCACTTTGGATATTCCTGTGGTTTTGAGAAAAAGTTGGGCCTTTTCATCAAAATTCAGACATCTGAAGAAAAAGGTGTTCTTATTACTGTTATTTAGAATAATGACAAGAGGCAGTGGTTGAGTTGGCTAAGATTCAACAGAGGTGAAAAAGGCTGTTATATTGTAGTGCTTTTATACCTTTGTGATTCATAACCCTACATGGGCTTCTCTGCCTCATGAACCCCTTGGAAAAAATCGTGGGGTTTATTATTTTGTGTGTGAGATTATATTGGGTTTCCTTTAGAAGAAAATGGGGAGGACGAGGGCAGAGATGATGAAGAACAAGATGTTCTATGCTCCTGAACTCAGTGGCTTTGGCTGGGCTGCAAGTAAAAGTTCAGCAATCCTTATGGGGTTAATGCATTTTCCTAAATTCCTGGAGAAGTGAAGTTTTCCTGAAGGTGCCCAGTGCCATCCCCTTTTCTGGGCAGAAAAATTACATTAGTGTATTCCAGCTATGTTACTTTTTCATGAGACACAATGCTCTCAGCTCATATCTATCTGCAGTTAGGGACTTACGCCTTTTTCTGTTTATGAGGTCTTTGGATTTGCTATCTGTCACCAATTCATCTGAAGGTTTTGTGATCATCAGGTCTTGGATAATTAATATCAGGAGACAGATCAGAGATCCTTTTAGACTTCAATTTCCTTTTCTTCTCTCATATATTCAAACGTCTGTTTACAGAAATACTGCCAAGGTCTTCTCATCAGTCAGCGTTTTGTGCTTTGGTGTTGATACTGGTGACGCATCACAGTTACAGTTCTCACTCTGAAACCCATCGAAATACGATGCCAGCTTACAAAAACTGCTAAGAGCAGCTTGGGATCCAACGAGCAGGATTTCTGTGGCCTCAGCTTAGTCATGTGAAATGTAGATGCTTTGATGTTTGTTCAGTGGCTTGACTCCTTTTATAGGTGATAGAGAAGCATCATCTGGTTAATTGTATTCATTTTGGACAACTGTCCCACATGCTCTTCGTGCTTCTCTGGAGAGCCACAAAGAGCCATCACAGGATGATTTAGGTTGGCAGGGACCTTAAAAATAATCCCATTCCACCCCCCTGCCATGGGCAGGAACATGTTCCACTATCCCAGGTTGCTCCAAGCCCTGTCCAACCTGTCCTGGAACACTTCAAGGGATGCCACAGCTTCTCTAGAAAACCTGTGCCAGGGCCTCCCCACCCTCACAGACAGCAATTCCTTCCCAATATCCCATCCAACCCTGCCCTCTGGTACTGGGAAGCCATTCCCTGTGTCCTGTCCCTCCATGCCTTGTCCCCAGTCCCTCTGCAGCTCTCCTGGAGCCCCTTTATGCCCTGCCAGGGGCTCTGAGCTCTCCTTGGATCCTTCTCTTTTCCAGGCTGGATGCTCCCAGATCTCGGAGCCTGGCTCCAGAGCAGAGGGGCTTCAACCCCTCAGAGAAGCTTTGTGGACTTCTCTGAACAAGTTCTTCTTCACAACCACTACAACAAGAGCTCAAGTAATTTAGATTAACCTCCCACTTTGACATGGTTAAAATTAGGGCATCATGAAAAAATTGTGGATGCAGGAATTATCTCTATTCTCTTTTAGAAGTACAGTGGGACATCAGATCGGATAGAGGCAAATTCAAATTTTGTTGCTTTTATATGCTGGAATATTTTTAGCAGCAGCTGAACTTTTAAGATTCTTTAAATATCATTTTCATTGCTAAGTCATTGAATTTTCTCACTGGGAGAAATGAGAAACTTGCTTGTTTCTTGACTACCAATTTCACTGGAAGGCAAGAATTCTGTTTCATAAGAAATATCAAGTTTCAGATATTTTTGGCTATCCTTCATCACAATGACTTGGATGAATTTCCAAATTTGTCATAATAGTAATGGGTGTAAAAAAGATACCTGAGAAGCTAACTGATCCTTTGCCCGTAATTTTGGGCAGCTTGTGTTCACATCCATGTGCTAATTCAATTAGACTTTGATTGGAGAAACACTGGTGTAGAAGCCTTAGTTCAACAGACTCATTTTACACACACAGAGAACATCAAAAAACCCCAAAACAACCAACCACACCAATAAATGCAAGACACAAAACCCAGTAGTGAGAAAAATAAGCACTAATTCTGACTTCAGCTGGTTTCATGGTAACTTGTGAAGATCTGGAAACTGATTTTTGGTTTTTATGCAAAAGTGCGTTGAGCACCTGATTCCCAGGGTTTTTTTTATCCACAAATTTTACCACAAAACAAGACATGGAGCTGGAGGAAAGAGACAAATAGGTCTAATTAAATTTTTGAGGATGAACCTATCTTTATTTAAGACCTATAGTCTTGTATATAGCTGCCTGTCATTTGGATGCAGAATTAATATTAAACATTAAGTATTAAGCAAATCTTTGTTCACACACCTACAGCCAATTGCTGATTATAAGATTTTCCTTGTTTTTCTTTGCTGAGAACACGTGTGCCCCACTCCAGGAAGCATCACCCTGGGGATCTGCTGATGGGGACACCTCGGTGCTCCATTTCTCAGTGTCCTTGCTGTATGGCCTGCAAATCAGGGTGGCAGATGTCTGCTGCTGAGTGCTTGGCTTTTTATTTTTTTTTCCCCTCCTTGCGCTGCATCACTTGGTATTTTTAGTTGCTAAATGTTGCAGAGACAGCTTTTTCAATTAGAAAAGTGACAAACTCTGCAAAATGAATTCCAGCACTTGGAGAACATCAGTATCAATCTCCAGTACTTGCTCACTGACTTTGCAGAATGGACTTGTTTTTTTCCCTTGAACTGAATGCTTTGATCTATTTGCCTCTAAAATAAATAAACAAAATAAAACACCAACCAAGAATGTTCCCATTTAATGAGGCTTAGGAAAAGGCATGTGTTCAAATCCATTCCTGTGCCTCAGCTGGGGTGTGGTGGTAGGAGAATTAAGAGAGTTAGCTATGGATACAGAGCTTTTATTGAAGGCTGCCAGTGCTTTCATAAACTGCTGTGTGGTTAGGGAGTCAAAAGTGTCCAGTTACGATGCACATCTACCACTGCTTACAAAATCCTGTGTGCCTTATGCACACTTATCCAACATCAAAGAATCAGAGACAGATCATCAGTTTTGGTCCTTCTCTTACATTATACAAATTGTCCAGTATTAGCCTTGATTTAAGAAATCAGAACTAGCAATACCTATAGGATAGAACTGATAAAAGAAACCTGTGATGCAAATAAATGTCCTCATTTCCAGGTACTGTTTAAATGCTAATGGAAAGTGTTCTGAGAGTTTAGATTATTTTCATTTCTTAATGCAGTTTTATCTTGGTTCTCCCTTTAGAAAGTGCAAGAATTGATACAATCTCAGGCAAATCAAGCCAGAGGCAAAACAGAATTATAATACTTGGGAATTATTTATAATTTTTACAGTAGTGAGTTTAAGAGCATCCAGTCACTCAGAAGAAGTTTAAGAGATGCCTGTACTGGAGGAATCACCTGTTAATAGTCAATCTGTTTCACTCTATAAGTCACCTGATCAGAAGCAGATTAGACAAATTTAGGTAAGCAATTAAAAAAAGGTCAAATTTGTAACCACGAAGGCAGGAATGCCTTATATGAAGCAAGAGTGGCTTCCTCATCCCTAAAATACTTAGATTTAGAGGGAGATATTGTAACTCAAATAGAGGTTGCAGTGCTCCTCTCTAGGCCCAGGCTCTATATTTATTACTTTTTACTGGTTATGAGCCTGGTATTGCATAGCTGTAGCATTAGAGAGACCTGGGGGAACCTACTCCTAGGGGAAACACCAGCTGAGAACCAGGCATCAGAGGGCAATCATTACTTAAACAATTACTGAAACAATTAACACCATCAAAAACCTGAGCTAACTATTCCAAAGGTGCATATGAGTTTGGGGCATCTTTTAACAGGCTGGAGACAGGAAAATCTTTTGGATGTCCCAATCAAGACCAGGATGTTTTACCACCTTTGCCCAAAGTCCACCAAATCTACCTTTGCTACGGGGTTTGTTTGCTTCAATGTGTAGGCTTTAAGACACGTATTCTGAGAGAGTACAAGGAGGTGGACTCAGGAACCACGGGCTCTACCCTGATGGTTCGTTTGTTGGCTCTTCCTGAGCTACCTCTGAAAGCTGTAAACTCCCTATATTTCAGGGCTAGGTGTTCCAGGACAAATTATTGGGATTCATTTACAGGCAAGGAGGAAAACCAAACAACACACTCAGCCCAGTTCAACTCAATTCAACTCAACAACTCAATTTAACTCCACTAAAATAATTTTGGAACACCCCTGTGAAACAAAAACTGTGAGCTCCATACTTCTCCACAAAGTAGGAGACACTGATGTTAAATTGCAGCTGGAAGCCAGCACATCTTTGGATCTAACTACTCAAAACTGCTTTAAGAAAGCCAACAGGTGACCTGGGGGATAACCCACTTCTGATCACTCACACTTCTGATCACTTGTCAGGAACTGTGAAGCTTCTCAGGTCGATTCCCAGCACTTCCAGATTTTCAAAACAATTCCTGATGAGATCAGTGATAAGAAGGACAAAGGTCTGTCAGTGGGGAACATGCAAACCCAGACCAGCCTGCCCCTGATGGACTTAATAATAAGCATGAGGACAGCAGAATCTTTGCACCTATCACTTAGACAAAATGCTCTTCCCAAACTCTGAAAATTTTAAGTTTTGCTGTCAAAATAATGAATGCTTGTGTCCATTGCCTCTCCATCATGCCTTCATCAGTGTTTCTTTGATGGGATCATCTGAGTTAGCTGCAGTAACCCAAGGAAACTGCTCTCCCTCTGAAATCAAAAATGGAGTTGGACTGCCCTTAGGACAGAGAACAGAAGAGAATGAGTGTTAACAAGTATTAAAGGGACTCATTATTATGATCAATGCACCTTGACACATCCTATGAGTCTCTCAGTTTCTTTCACAAACAAGAAAAACAGTCTGAGCTGCCAAAGTCTTGACTTTATCTAAACAGACAGGAGAGGGATCAGACCTCAGTGGTCTCATTGCACAGCAGCTTTGCTGAGGCACTGGTGTCCTTCTCACCTTCTGTGGAGTGTTTCTGTTTTGAAATACTGCTGAAATGGATGAATGTAATTATTGGGTAAAAGTTGGCTGGTCAGAAAATTCCCATGCATAATCCTGTATTCATCTGATGAATGAACATTTGCTGGTACCTCCTTGGGCAGGAGCCTGTCACAGGAGCAGTGTATGCTCTGCTGTGTCACTGTCACAGCTCCTGCCAGCCAGTAACTCAAGAGCCTCAGATCAATAGCTGGACAATGAACAGAATGAGGAAAAAAACTCTGTCTACACTTTGGGGTAACACTTAATGCAGCTTTACAAGGTTCTGGGATTTTTTGTATAAACAGGTCCTTGTTTCTCAGAAGTAAAGATACTCAATACTCTACCATGCCAGATGAATTAATGGCAATGCCTGGAGCTTAAGGGAAATTGTTTAAAGCAATGGTGACAAATCTCAGTTTTGAAATAATTTTTTGTTCAGTGAGGGACCTCCAGATTTCCTTTGCCTCACTCCTCAGAGAAGTCTGTCTGTTTCTCAGGGCTCTGCAATTCAAGTGTGTCTTTGCCTTGTTGGAAGATCACCTCTCTCACAACCTGACATAACCTCACAGGAGCTCTGCTACAGAAAGCACTAGTTCTTCAGGCATCTTAAATTGAGCTAAAATTTGCGTAAGTCCATGGGATATGCCAAGTAATGCCAAGCGGGGAAACTTGTATTTCACTTCAGAAAACCAGCCTGATTTTCAGCAGAAAGGACATGTGTATATTCTGAAAATCAGGTGCCATTCAAGTATTTTGTTGAGAAGGCAAGATAAGAAAACAGTGACTACCATTTGAAGTCTTGGACTGTGAAACTGGGGGATTATGGAGCTGTAAGGAAGCAGAAAGAGCTTCCCCTTTAGCCCTCTGAATACTGCTTTTAATTAAAAGTTCAGGTTTTTACATTGTAGAAACACCAGTGTTATGGGCTCACCAAGAGAAATAAACTCAATGGTCAGGTAAGTATCAATATAAAGTGATCCTTAATGAACTCAAATAAAGTTTATTCTATAAAATATCTGCTAGATTTAATTCTTATGTCCTGGTGCGTGTAAATAAAACCCCTTTGAGATACAAAGAGCCATAAGGTGAATGTGAGTGAACCCAAGTGTTTTTTGACATCGTGGGTCAACCTTTGACAACATTACCAAGAGAAGAACTTGACCTATAAATCTGGAAATAAAGATGGAAATATGGTCAGCTGTCATTTGGAACAAAGCACTTTTCAGCAGTTAAATGGTAACCCCTGTGAGGGAAACTTGTGTGTGAAGCTCAAAAAATACTTAGAAGAGGATACATCTGTCCCAGTATTGTCTTCTGAAAACAGCCAGATGCCTAATGTAGATTAGCCATCTAATTTTTATAGACATGTAAAGATAGGTGAGTATGCCAAAATAAATCATTGCAGCTCTGACCGGCACAGTCTGTCTCTATATGTGATTCAACAGCAGCTGGAAAACTGCATTTGATTAACATCTCTGTATTGCCAGCAAGTTGTTGAGGAGCAGAATTGCTTCATTTTAGTTGCCCTCTTCTTATCAGAAGGCTGTAGGCATGGATTTATAGGGAGAATTAAAAGAATCATATTCATATGTATACAGTGGAAGAGGAAATTAAGAGGAGTTAGGAAAACCCAAACTTCAAGAGCTGTTAACATAGAAGGAGAACAACAATTACTTGGCGTGATAACAAGGGTAAAGCTAGCAGCAAGATAATTCAGTCAAGACAGAGAAAAAGTGAAATTTCAAGAGATTTTACAGGGAAGACTTTCTCAAAGAAAGACTTATGGAGGCACGGAATAATTTGAAATCCCCGAAAAGAAACATTTCAAGCCAGGCAAAACAGAACATCAACAGATATTCTGATGATAAGTCTCACAAGAGAAAGAAAATTGCCTGGACAGTCTAACTGGTTTCTTCTCTATCTAAATTCTGTAATTTTGATTTCTGCTTCCCGATGTGTGACGGCTTCAACAGGGTAAGTCCCTTTAACAGTAACTATGATATTGTGGTTAATTTGCCTTTGGCAGGGCTGTTACTCCTTTTCTCCAGTAAATGCCCCACACTAGGGCAGACACCCACAAATCAGCTGTGCCCACAAACGCACCTGCCCTGGCTGTCACTGCAAGGACAGCCTGTCTAGACTCAGCATTACCTCCAGACCAGACCTAGCTCTGGCTGAGGCTCAGGATATAGTGGTATCCTGAATTCATTCTTGTGGACTCCACAGGAGATACTCTTTTTGCTTCTTCAATTTTTTTTTTAGCATCTGGTCACCAGGGAACAAATGCCGTTGATGAGATGTTCACTTGCTGAGTGCTTGGCCCCTGAAGAGCCATTCATGTGCCTGTTGTGCTAGGAAGCATTTGGGTCCTTGAAAACAGCTGTGATGGCAGAGTCTCTGCTGGAAAATTGGGAAAGATATTCCCAAGGAACGAGAAAATTAAGCCAGAGAGACATTCAGGTGAAATGTAATCCTTAACAAGATTTTTGGTGCAGCAGTCTCATTGTAAATGGGGGACTTTGTAGTATCCCCCAATTAACACTACATGGAAGAAGAAATATGGAGTTCTGAGGGAGACTCCAAACAATTTATAAATCTGTGTCCTTTTCAAGAAATTATTTAATCCAAAAAAGACACAGTTTTTGAAAGCATTCACACTGAAGTGCTGTTCCATATGAAATATTTCAACACAGGAAATGCCAAAGCAATTCCTGTCAGTATTTTTTTAAGAAATATTTTGACTTTTGTTTCAAAATATATATATATATTTTTTTTTAATTTAAAAATTGACCGCAGTGAACAGGAAGAAAAAAAGAGTAAATAAAAAAATCCCTACATAGTCTCAGGACACAAGAAGAGGTTTATTTTTGGAGTGAACAAATTCCTTCGAGTTGACCCCAAATGAAGTTCGTTATTATGCTTTCTTTTGCCGAGCTGGAAATCCTGAGCGTACTTTCTAGAAGACCTGCCCAGGATTTTCTCTTGGATTTCTTTTAGGCCACTGAACAGAAGAAAATAGAAAAACCAACATTCTGTCTCTGCTGCCGAATATATTTCAGGGAACAGTCTTGCCCTGGTTGGAGATGACTCTGCATCTTTCTTATCTCTGTGACTAACTTCCAGACACCCAAATTGCCTCCTAACATATGGAAGATATATGGGCAGGATTTTTTGTACAAGCCAGACTGCAGCAGATGGGTGAAATATACGGCACTCTGTCTTTGATTTAGGAGAAATAATCTACTTTGCATTCATGGAGACTGCATGGTTTTCCCATGAAGTTTCTATGCAGGCTGACTTCTCTAAGGGCTCTGCTAAAATTTCAAATAATTTTTAACTTGATTATGCTAATTTTTTCTCCAGTCAGGGAGAATATAGTGTATTTGATATCCATTTCCTCTCCCTTGACCAGCTCTATGACATTTTGTGCTTTCTCAGAAGAGCACTAGAGTCTTAAAGCCAGAGAAAAACTTCAGCTCTTCAGGTTTCTGGTGGAACAAGCACAAAGGGAGGCTGGAGAACACCCCAGGCTGGTTCACAGAGGACTCCGTCACCCACACAGAGCAGGAAGTGTGAATGCTGTACCTTCTGCACACAGACAGTTACCTGTTGGCCCCAAGGATGGCTCCCAATGACCTCCAGCTCTCAAGACAATGCCTTAGTTCAATTTCTTACCCAACAATGACCTGGCCCCTGCAGGGTTGTGCCTGTGCTCTGACTGTGATGGTCACAGAAACATTTGGGTGGCAGTCACATGGTGGTAACAACTCTGATGTGCTATCACTCAGGACATGACCCTGAGTTTCACTACTCATAGGCATGAGAGGCACTGAGAGGCCCATAACCCACATCTGTCTGAAGATCCAGGTGTTCCTGACCCCCAAAATTCAGTTACAAATGTCTGTAAGATGTGTATGAGCCAAGGGCAATGAAACTCTTTCAAGCTCAAATTACATGTGGCCGCTCCAAATTCTAATTTCATGGCTCCATTTTTCCTCTCTCTTCTCACACCAGAGAGGTGAGATACTTTTCAAGATGCGTGGGAAAAAAGGGGAAAAAAAAGTAAAATAAAAGAAGATGACACTCAAATCTATCCACCTGTGCTGGGATGTGGACTCCATGGACCCTATGCTGAAGGAATGCTTTCCTCATGCTTCAGATAAGGACATGAGGGGAAAAACAAGGCTGACCCTGTCTCTGTTCAGTCTTGCTGGTGCCGTCAGTGTTGCAGAGCCAACCCATTTCACAAAATGAGCCTTTTCCACCGTGGCGCCCTCTGTGTTTTAGAGGTCTGATCCCTCCCACACCAGTAAACTCTTTTTTTCATGCTCCTTGGTGCAGCCACACGTACCCCCGCAGAGCAAGGGCAGGGAGCCTCAGCGCTGCACTTCAAGGGTCAAAGTAGGCTCTTGCCAAACACGCTGGAGTTTCTTTTATTTATTTTTGTAACTTTCTTTGGTTTAATTTTCCATGCTAGGCTATGCTGCAGGAGAAGGCAGATGGACTGCAGCTCTGCTCTGTACACCAGGTGGCCTCAGTGGTATGTGCTTCAGCCCTGATCATCTCAAGGTGCAACCATCACTCCTGCCGATGCCCTTTTTGTTTGCAGTGATCTGAGCACACTTTACAGTGCAGTGAAACAGAGCCAAGAATCGTGCAACAGGAGGAAATATAGGAGATAAAACACGTGCCTGGATGGGATTGATATCAGAAGGCATCTGTTAAACTCACATAATGTTTATATGAAACAGCTCTGAAGACAATGAGTACTGCTGTGTTGTAGCTACCTGGAGGGACAGAGAGTTGTTATCATCTTCTCTTAGAATAAAGTTCTTAAAAAATAAAAGCCTCAGCCACAGGCAAGCATTTTGCATGTTGCCACATAGTGATTTATTCATCAAAGAGGAGATGGAAGAACCAACAGGTGACTGATAAACCTGCTGCATGGCAAACTGCAAGAGGGTCTCAGTGAGAGGCTGATTGTTCCTATGGAGGGAAGATACTGGTGGAATTTCTCATCTCACTGAACTGATTTAAATGTACACAAAGCAGGAACATGCTGATTAAATCTGCTGGTGACATGAAGTTAGAGTATGCTATCAGTGCAATGGAAAATTGTGAGTCATAGAAACTTGGCAAGGCTCAGTCATACAAAATGTAGCTTGTCCACCCATGGTGGCAGTCATCTGACTAAAAGCAAATTTCTGTGGAGGAGTTACTCACCATGAATTCTCTTTGCTGCTGGCAGCGACAAAAGCACTTTAAACATACTATCCTGTCTTTCTAGAAAAGATACCTAAGGTACATTTAAAGGACTTTGCACTAAGTGTAGCTATCACTCACTCTTGATGGTAAGGACTCCATAAGGAGCCTGGATCAGCTGCAGATGCATGAACTGTGCTCATCTAGATGCTGCAAGATTAATCACATTTGGCTTTAGAGGAGAATAATAAATTCTCTGCAAGATGGTGTCATCCATGGGGAGGGAGGGATAGAGGAAGGGAAGCTTTCTCTCCCTCATGCATGGAGACCTCTGATCTGATTTTCAAATCGGAAAAAAAGGAAACAAATAAAAAAATAGAAGGTAAGCTATGATCCTAGAGTGTTCAGTCAATGTGTTTCCTGTACTGAAAGTCTTGCTAAGAGACAGAAATGAATAATGACTGAATTTCCACCAGGAGCAAGTATGAAGGGTGCCAGTGGGAAGGGAAGGGAAGGGAAGGGAAGGGAAGGGAAGGGAAGGGAAGGGAAGAGAAAGGATTGCTGTGGGATTTTCCAGATGCAGTCCAAAATCTCTTTAAGAAGATTAGCCTTCAGCTTGTGAGTCACCTTTTGCTTTCCTCAATATTATCGAAGCTAGAGACATGTTTTCACTAATTTTTTATTGGGCTGTCTCCCCACATACCATGCTGGCTGCATCTCCTCAGTATTGCTTCTTCCCCTGCCATGCCTACAGTGACCGGGTCAAGCCGTGTCTCAGACCTCAAGCTGTCCCGTTCCCTGTAGGCTTTACCAAAGATTGCTAAAAGAACTTCTCTGCATGGGGATTAACTGGGCCCAATCTGGGCCAGGGATCAGTGTCACCTCCTATAGCTTGACTTTTCTCCTCCTTTTTTCCCTTCCCTGTTTAGCCTTTCAAAAATAGGAGAGGAACTGGAATGCTGAGAAATCAGAGGAGCCATCAGGATTACAACTGCTTGACAGAACAGAGGGGTACATGACTGGAGAGACAGAAAAATCACAGAGAGATCTGAGAGAGGGAGGGAATGAGGAATTAAAATGATCAACACCTAGAATTAAACCATCAGTCAACAGAGATTAATTGCAATGGGAAGCATGGCAGGGCTATGCAATACATGGCATATTCTACTACAGCAGCAGGAAAACTCTCCTTTCAGGAACTGGTTAGTGGCCAGATAACTCACATTGCCTAGAGAAGCTGTGGCTGCCCCATCCCTCGAAGTGTTCAAGGTCAGGTTGGATGAGGCTTGGAGAAACCCAATCTAGTGGAAGGTGTCCCTGCTCAAGACAGGGGGTTTGGAGCGGGATGAACTTTACAGGTCCCTTCCAACCCAAAGCATTCCATGATTCTGTGATTCTAAGTTGGTTAAAACATGTGAGATAATTGAAACTCTGCGTCCCCAGGTTTTTTAAAGGAAAACCACAATCCTTCCTCCTACTTGAACCCTTTGTGTGTTTTCCAGAGGGCAACATGACAGAGGACAGGTGGATAGACTGCCTCAGGCCATCCCTCATTCATCCTTCACCTGCCATGGAGGAGGGCCAGCAAAGACCAAGTGGTTGGCTTCTAACAGGACAAGGTTCAAGAAGGGTTTGGCAAAAGATGAAGTAAATGGATGTATCTTACAAGAAGGCAGAGGACAGTAGGAAAGGAAGATGCAGTTGGGAGGTGGCAGAATTACTTGTGGATGGTGGGAGGCACATGGTTGAGTTTAAGTTCAGACATGCAGCTCAAGACTTAGACCAGAGACCACAGCAAAGGCCTGGTAAGGAAATGATGAGTTGGATACGGGGCAGTGGGGACAAACATTTTTCATTATTGTAAACTAAGACTATTTTTTCCCTCCTATACTGCTTAATTGATCTCTGGAACTCACGACTGTAAAGTATTACTGGGCATGCAATTTTGCAGGAGGAAAATATAGTTGGGAATTCTCTGAGTTATCTCACAGAGGACAGATGCATAATGGAAGTACAATATAACATAAATTCTCATACTTCGGGGTATACAATCATTACTGCTGACAGGTTTATATAGCAAAATTAGTCCATAATTGCTCAAAGGGAATTCTTGTGTCTTCCTCTGAGAAACTCTTGGAGGAAGAATCTGGATTAAAAGCAATGCTAATTGTATCCCGCACAACTCTTCCTATATCTCAGTGAATCTTTTCCTTTTCTGACTGATATGATATGGAAAAAAATTCGTATCTCTTGCAGGTTACATAAATTTCAATAAGAACAGAAGCTTAACTTCTGTGAATGGGATTCCTGGGAAAAGCAGTGAGATCCAAACAAAAGCAGCTCATGAGCTGTTTTGCAGGGCTGTCCTACCTGCAGGCATCTAATGGAAGTGCAGTCGTGCACAGTCAGTGAACATCTCCCATAAAATCAGTGCCTTAATTGCAGGGTCCCCCAAGACTTTTTTACAGGATCCCCTGAGACTTCTTCCACTGAAGTCCATTTATCTTTGTAGCATATGTCCAGATCTACAGAAGATAGAATTGGTTTTTCCTTTTTTTTTCTTCCCTTCAATTTTACTTGAAAATCTATAATTAAAGATTATTAATCCCAGCATGCAGGTTAATGTTTAGGGAACTGAGTTTGAGGCAGACACATCTCAAGGTTCATAGGAAAGCCAGTTCCCCTGGGAGTGTCCAGTAGGTGCTGTTAAGTGACTCTTTGGTGCCTGAATTTTTAGGTGCCTCAGGTGGCAGATATTCACAGCGAAGATGAAGGGAACCACATTTGATTAGCCTGTGGGATTCCTAAGGTTTGAGGAAAGAAAGTAGGCTCTTGAGACCTCAGGTGGTGTCTTGGACGAGAGATCCTGAATTCTGTGGCTGTGCCAGCTAATAGAGTGAAATGTCTGAAGAGGAAAAGAATAATTCTTCTAAAGGATGGTAGGAACATATGATGGAATTCCCCATCCTCTGATAAACATATCTACAAGCAAGTGATCAAATTGAAATACTTTTGGTTCATAAGCAGCTAATCTGCAAAGAAATCTCTCCCCTATTCCTCCCATTGCCTTCACAACATTATTTTCATTTCTATCTAGATTTGTTTGCTTGTTAGTCTGTGGCCTCCCCCTAAGGATGTAACTGCAGATGGATGAAGTATTTTATTTTATTAAATATTATTCTTGGCTTTTTGGAGATGTTTTTTGTTTTGCTTTAATGATTATTCCTTCTGGTGTTATTTCAGTTTTCAATTACAACTTGTGTGTGTATGTGTCTGGTACACTACCATTTCGTAAATGGATGTATGCACTTATTGTTAATTGATTCCCCAAATAAACCCAAATGCTTGCATTGAAATAATGTATTCTATTTCTTGCATGCCACTGAGCTGGATGCCTTCCAGTTTGGCATCTATTGCTGCTCTGGAGATGGACATTTTTCTCTCACTCCCCTTACCCCTGGAGTGAACAGAGATGGTGTTAGGTCAATTTTCTCTGCAGACCTCATATCATTGGTTGATGTCTCTGGATAAGGGTGGCCAAAGTTGCACCTCTGTGTGTTTAGGCATCTAGACAGACAGTTGCTTTTAAAAATACCCCAACAAAACACTGAACTCTCACCAACCCACACAGGCTTCAGTGAGGGTTTTCTTCCCTGAAATCAGGCCATTATGAAGGGTATTTTTCAAAACCAGCCCTTGTTGGCCTATATCTGCTCCTACCAAAACCACTGTCTGCTTGAGAATTATAGCAGAAATGAGAATTAATCCACAATTGGTCCTTTAGCCAGTTTCGGCAATCTAACTTTTTTTAATCAGGCTTTAGCTAGAAAACACAGCTGAAATCCCTGATGGTGGGACCGTGCACTTCAGCAGGTTTCAGCAGGTCATCTAGTCCCTCTTTAGGCCAAAAGAGAAAGATAATCCCCTTTCAACTGTGATTCATCCCACATATTGCAAACATCTATCTTAGGAACAGATGAATCATTTCCTGGAGGTGCTTCTCTCTCTCTCTCTCTCTGTGTCTTCTCTCCATTCAGGAAACCTAAAGCTTAGCAAGACTATAAATTGTAGATAGCTAAAATGGGGGGGAGATAAATCCCACTGTGCACTGAGAATCAATGACTGTTGATTCATTGAATTCTAACTTTCTAATGCTGTCAGCATTTCTGTTTTGACAGTTTGGAATTTTATATTGCTAACTGCTTCCTCCCATTTTTTACAAATACCCCCCTCCAAAAAATATTAAACTGGCCCATTGAGCTGGTATGGAAATCTGTGATGGGAAGTAGTTGGACAATCACAGGCAATTTCTTGTTGTTTTAGACAGTGAGGGGTTTCATGTTTGGTCTTCAGCTGCCAGAATGAGTCAAGTTTTCCAGAAGACATAAAAGCACTTGTATCTGTTAGAAAGAGTCCAGAGGCCACAGAGATGCTTTGAGGGCTGGAGCCCCTCTGCTCTGCAGCCAGCCTGGGACAGCTGGGGGTGTTCAGCTGCACAAGAGAAGGCTCCAGGAAGAGCTCAGAGCCCCTGGCAGGGCCTAGAGGGGCTCCAGGAGAGCTGCAGAGGGACTGGGGACAAGGCATGGAGGGACAGGACACAGGGAATGGCTTCCCAGTGCCAGAGGGCAGGGATGGATGGGATATTGGGAAGGAATTGCTGTCTGTGAGGGTGGGCAGGCCCTGGAATGGATTTCCCAGAGCAGCTGTGGCTTCCCCTGGATTCCTGGAAGTGTCCAAGGCCAGGCTGGACGGGGCCCTGAGCAACCTGGTCTAATGGAAGGTGTCCCTACCCATGGCAGGGGGTGGAATGGGATGATTTTTAAGGTCCTTTCCAACCTAAACCATTCTATGATTCTATAAGGGAGGATGCCTCCCTGCTGGTCCTGAGAGGATAACTTAAATGCAATGCTGCAGTTAGATCAAGGTCCTGGTGAAATACCTTCAAAGAAAAGGGAGCAAAAACTGGGGAGGAAATAGATCAAACCATCCAAGGCATAAGTGTCCAGGGCTCACCTGTGCTGGGAAACCTGACCTAGCTCCCACTATGGAGTACATCTCACCATGCAGAGGCAACAGCTGAGGTCCTGGAAGCACATCTGGGCCATGACCTGGGCTGAGCAGCCTGCTAATTACACTGTCCTTTCAGCAGGATTAATTATCACTGAGCTGATAAAGCACACATGCTTTTGGCTGCAGTGTTGGCTTGGTTGGGACTTCTGAGTGGTGGTGTGTTATATACTGCAGTCAAGGCTGCAGTCATCAAGGAAAATGTTCTGATGGTGATTGTATAATAATGTGTGTTGATGTCAATGGCTGAAGAACTGGAAGGGAATATGAAAAGCACAAGTAGCAGCTTGCTGAAAATAAACTGCTCATCTCTGTGAAATTCTTCCTGGTTTAGCAACAGTTTTTTTAACCTGTAAAGTATAATAATGTCCCCATAGAAGCTAAGAACCCCCAGAATGATTTAAAAGCTGTTAATCCTTCATATCAAAGTACAGTACAACATCCAAAGATTGTTGAGCCTTAATATAAAGGGCTATTCAGTATTACCTGGTTATCTACTGACAAAGTTGAAAACATCTTGTCATCTTCTGGCTGAGCATGGTAATGTTTTAGAATTGGAGACACATAAACAATAAAAAACACAGGATTGTACAGGGAATTGACAAAGGAGGTAATTTATCTTGCTCCAGTATTGATCATTCCTCGGCCACAAAATGCAATACAGAAATGTCAAGCATTCTGGTGTTGCTCAGTGTGACCAAGTTTTCTGATGTGATCATCTGCAGGGAGCGGGTGCCTTTCTGAATGATGCCTTCTTTACAGGTGGGACAGCAGCGTGGGAATGACAGCATCAGTAAAGCCCAACCACCCATTACCCTCCAATCCTGTCTCCAAAAGAAATTTAGGAGAAATCATTCCCAAAAGTTGCAGCTAGGGGTTTAACACGTGAAAAGTGAAATATGAAAAATCTCTTCCTAATTCCCATGCATGTGTGTTAGTGACACTAATTATATCATGTGACAAGATTAACCTAATTTGAGTTGTGCTTTTCCCTACATCTCTTCCTTATTCAGTGGCTGACATGCCCTAAATAAAATATAAAGTCAATCAAAAAACAAGGAACAACTAGAAAATCTTGTCAAGACTATTTGCACAGGGTGGGTACTTATGTGCTTAGGTGGTTTGAGTTCACTCTCGTAGACCTGCAGGTGGATGAGTCCAGTATTTTCATCACAAAATCCTTGAATGTTTTGGGTGGGAAGGGACCTTAAAAATCATCCAGTTCCAAACCCTTGCCATGGGCAGGGACACCTTCCACTATCCTAGGTGTCTCCAAGCCCTGTACAACCTGGCCTTGGACACTGCCAGGGATCCAGAGGCAGTCACAGCTTCTCTGGGCACCCTGTGCCAGGGCCTCACCACCCTCATAGAAAAAGAATTCCTTCCCAATATTGCATCTATCCCTGCCCTCTGGCACTGGGAAGCCATTCCCTGTGTCCTGTCACCGTCTGCCCATGCAAAAAGCCATTCTCCCAGGGACACTTTTGCAGTGACTTTGGGGGTTTCTGACCATATGGGTACAGTCAGCTGCAGGCAGCCATCCTGCTACCCTTTACTTGCTCCTGACTGCCATGAACCAGGCCCTACTCACCAAAATAGCTCCTGCCCTAAAGCCAGTGCATGTGCCAGCAATGTTGCTTGGATGATGCATCACTGTCTGCAGAGGCTGGCGGCTGGGACACCTTAAGAAATCCCCCAGGATTTATTCTAATGTCCACATCTGAGACCAATGTAAGTAACCTGGTGCAAAAAACCACTGACGCAGAGCTCTGCTTAATTTCTTAGTTGGCAGATATAAGCATTTGGTATATGCCAGTTGCAAGGGCATTTTGGCAGCCAGACTTTTTGCATCCATTTCCTTTTGAATACTTGTAAAGGTCGTATTGGTCTTGACTACTCATTTATTTCCTTTCTCTCATTGAATTTTTAACAATGACAGGCATTCAACCAAAGCTCTGGGCTCCTCTACACTGCATTAAAATTCACAATGTCATTTGCTTTCAGTAAATATATTCAAATGAGCTGCCTTCAAAACCATAAATGACTCACCATACAATCAATCATAATTGCAGGACCCTGAATTTCTCCTCTACATGTTGTCCTTTAGTGCCCAGAAGAAACACATGATGTAACTGTTACCAGAAACTGGTTGTGGAAAAGAAATTTGATGTGATCATTTTTATTCTCTAAGGAAAACTTGGTAAGTTAAATACAGGACCAGTTTTGGCTAGAAAATGAGAGAGATACTTGTAAATTTTATATTACCACTCAGAACTCTGAATTCCTGTACTTAAGAAAACTTATCTTTCTAATAAATTATTAAGTTTCAAAGTGGAACATGTGCTTCTCTCTTAGCTTCCCATAAACCTCCCTGAAAATTTTAAACATACATATTCACATGCAGAAAGTCTGCTTGTTAAAACAGTACATGGTTAAACTTCCAGCCAGATAAGAATGATGAAGGTATTCCCTTACAGTATGTAGTGTTATGCCAGGGAAATAAAGTAATATAAGTGCCTAATTAAAAATGATCCAAAAGATTTTTGATTTTAGTCTCATTTTTCTCACAACTCTGTGCAGTAAAAAAAAAAAATATGAAAAAGAAAATATTAAGGATCTAATTAGTCCTTACAGATAACAGTGGAACTACTGCCTTCCCCTGTGCTCTTGATAAGGTGAGGAGTAGGTTTATCACTAAATCACAGCTATAAGAGTTAGAAGAGATCTATTAGAAATCCTCTTTATAAGTGTAGAATTTTTCCCTCCAACATACCTTCTGAGGCTCTATTTCGTCAAGCATTTAATGTCTCAAAACAGTGAGGCTCCAGTCACTTCCCTTGAGAGATGACTTTATTACCTAGCAGATCTCAGTGTGAGGGACTGAGTTCCAAACTAAATTTTACTTTTCATGTTGCTAGAGAGTTCCTCTGTCTCAGCAATGGCTGCCTCAAACCCCTTGCCCTTTATCGTGTGATAAATCTGTCCTGTGTTCACACAGATTTGAACCCAGAGTTCGGATCCGGGTTTACTGACTTTGCTGCTTGAATCCATGCTCTTTTCCTCAAGGCTGGTTTAAGTTACTATCAGCATTGTTTAACCTGCTGGCAATTGATGGATCTGTTCCATGGAATGGTTAAATTCCCAATAGTCAACAGTGTTCCTCTACAGCAAAGCTGACGAGATATAAGCGACAAATACTCTTAGAAGGGCAGAAATATGGGGAGAATGTATCTGTAGAGCTCAGCTGTAGATGTCCCTAAGGATAAAATAAACAAGTACAATGCATATCAGCTTCCCCCTCTGCCTGTCTCATGCATTACTTGTCCTCTTTGGGTCTCATCCAAAGACCTCTGAACTGAATGGAAAACTTTCACTGACTTCAATAAGATTTGGGTCAACCCCTTAAGGGCTGTGATTTTGTCTTCCCTAAGTGTGTGGCCATGTTTCAGTGGGATACTTCAGCACAGAGCTGCCTCCAGTACTGGAGTGATCTCAGGGCTTTTGGTGACGTTTTTCATACACTAAATAAGAATGTACTTAACCAGGCTGTTGATTCTTCATATTTAATACAGAGTGGGCCCTATGGAATGCCAAACATAATAATTTTAATATTACTTATTTTATCTGTATCAGATGTATTGAAGATGCGTGTTATATGGCAGTAACTCAAAACGCGAAGCCAATTACTCTGCTGGTATCATCTTGTATATTTACACTGCTCAAAAATGTGTCTTGTGGCTTTATAACAGCTTGCTAATACAAGATTCTTTCACTAACCTGTCTCAGAACATCAAACAAAAGCAAAATCAAATAGAAATTTAAACTTCATGGCCTGTGATATATGTAGATAATATCCAGTGAAAACATTTTTGATAGAACAATTTTGTGTTTAAAACGAAGGCTGATTGAAGCTGGAATATTTTGTAGGAACACAACTATTTCAATGACATTTTTTATGGGAAAAATGTCTCAGCAAATTGCTTTGATTTTCTTATTTGTGTCACTAACATAGAAATTATTTGTTTTGAGAAAGAAAAAAATGCATTTTCAAATTTACCATACTGTTTTGTCTTGACGTATAGCAATTACTGAATTCATCCTGTAGTTTAATATACTGTATTATATTCAATATTTCATTACAGTGTTTTTCAAAATTACAACGAGGCATTTCTACTTTTCCAAAGTAGTACATCAATAATTCTTCATGAGACTTTCAAAATTTCTGTTCTCTAAAAGTCTCTTTTTAATTTTTTTTCAATTTTCTACTCTAGTTCAATATACAAACATAATTTTAACATGTTCACAGCCCTCACAAAAGCTTGAATTTCTATGCACTTGTAGCACCAACTCAATCATATGTATTTGCAGATTGAAACTTTTACAGATAAAACCAACTACAGTCAAATTTGTGCACATTAGGTCCAGATTCTCAGCTACATCCTGTTGCAATCTGAGCTAGTGCCTTCCTTCCTCATGTATAGCCTCATCACTGATTCTGAAACTGCAGCTTCAATCACAGAATCCTAGAATGGTTTGGGTTGGAAGGGTCCTTAAAAAGTCATTCAGTTCCACCTCCCTGCCATGGGCAGGGACACCTTCCACTATCCCAGGTGCTCCAAGTCCCGTCCAGCCTGGCCTTGGACACTTCCAGGAATCCAGGGGAAGCCACAGCTGCTCTGGGAAATCCATTCCAGGGCCTGCCCACCCTCACAGACAGCAATTCCTTCCCAATATCCCATCCATCCCTGCCCTCTGGCACTGGGAAGCCATTCCCTGTGTCCTGTCCCTCCATGCCTTGTCCCCAGTCCCTCTGCAGCTCTCCTGGAGCCCCTTTAGGCCCTGCCAGGGGCTCTGAGCTCTTCCTGGAGCCTTCTCTTGTGCAACTGAACACCCCCAGCTCTCCCAACCTGCCTCCATGGGAAAATTTACTGAGGTAAACTATGGAAACTAGGTCAATTTCAGAAAAAATATGCCAAGTCATCAAGATTACATTCTGCACATTGATGTGGAAAATCATAGCAAGCCACAGGTAAAGGAGAATCCAGCTACCCAGAGCTCCTGGCTGGAGGACAGCTGCTCCCTGTCCTACTCCTCTTGCTTACCTCAAAACGTGTTGGTGAAAGCGTGTTGGAAATCCTGCTCTGGGATTCCACATTGTAGTGCATGGTAGTGAGCCACACATGGCCACATTTTGTTTATGACAGATGGCTCTTCCCAAAAATATGATGTGCAAGATTGTGCTGACTTGGACAGTTCTGCATAAACTGAGGGGGATTGACAGGGTGTAATATACATTTTCTGTTTACTAAAAGTCTAGAAGAGAATGGGCCAAGCCCAGCAAAGAACAGCCTGTTTCAAAGATATTACGGCTGGAAAATGTTGTTTCTCACAGAGATCATCTCTCTATAATAAGCTTCATGGTGATCCTGTATGGTGGAGGAAAAAAAAAAAAAAACAACTATGCAGATTGGGAAAGGAGTCAATCACATGATTTTTATTTGTATGCTATCACGGAGATGTCTGTGAGAGGAAAAGAGAACTTCTGCTCGTCTCCACAGCTCTGCACAAAGCCAGCCTAGCTGGAAACGAGCTACCTCATGGCCTAGAAACTGCTTGTGGGAACCATGTGGAATTCAAATGCAAGAAGGAGGATTTGTCAGTGATGAACAGGCACCCCCAGAGGGGCTGTGTTGATGGACAATTTGCAACAGTCAGCTGGGAATTGGACCAAACAAAGCACACATGCAACCTTGCTGGAGTGACAGCTTGGAAGAGCCATGCTGAAATTCCCAGCTAGGAATCCAAGCTCACACGTAGGACTTGCTCTACCTTTGCTGTTCTTTTTCCTACCCTTTGTTGGATGTATGCTGAGTGGAGAATGCGTGCATAATACGGGGTTAACCAAAAAAATTTTTCTAAATCCTGAGGATTATAATTCATCATGAGATATTGGGGTTATTCTGATGTCCCTCAACAGTAGAGATTAGTGTAGGTCTGGTGGGGTTAATGTGGCAGAACTGATTTGTGCCAGCTGAAGATCAACTCCTGCTTTAAATGTTTTACTGGAAAAGGAGGAATTAATTGTTTTGCTCCAGATTTTTCCAGATGTTGGAGACTGGAACCTGCTACTGAAATGGGATCTCTCATCCCCTTTAGCTTTTCAGATTACACAGAAGACAGACAGACAGACAGACAAAGCATAGAGGGCATTTTTGCTGCAGCTTCTATTTTTGTCACTTCCTCTGAACTGTGTAAAACCTCCCATGACTAAAATGTCTTTCTTTGGCACAGGGGAATCACATCTTCTGGGATGATATAACTGAGTTGTGTGGGAAGCATTTTTCTCCTAGGCTAAGAAACTGATATTAAAAAAAAATACCATTACATTGCAAACTGAGATCTTTGGGAAAGTTCGTGGGAAATAGGAGAGGTCTATCCTCAAAACAGCCGATTAATTCATTCTTAGGTTAAAATGTGGGACTTCTCAGCATTTCAAAGCCTATGATTTTAGGTGCTTGGAAAGAGCCTCCATTTCTGTAGCTGTCACATTGATTGGAACTCCTTCAGAGAAAAGAATTTAAACCATATGTGCTTCTCTGAACAATTTAATTTCTATCAAAGGTAACGTTTGTTGATGACAAAACATTTTTCTTCAAAAATTCCTCTGATGATAAGAGTTCACTAAGTAAAGTTTACATAACCTTTTCGGAGACCTTGACAGAAAATCCACGTCTTGAAAGCAACTGAAATCTGCCTGCTTGAAGATGACCGTGGTTTTCCCTTTGCAATTAGTACAGCTGAGTTCTGCACAGAAAAACACTTCCAAGGTTCCTCACTGGACCCACCAGGTTTTTCTCTCAGACTGTATAATCCCATGATTACATGGTGATGTTGATGCAACGTGACATGGTGTGTCAGTGGAGTTTCTAACCACTTATTTTGTACCACTGAAGGGAAAACCCAGCAGCCTGGGCACTTAAACTGAAGCAGAATTAAGAAAAAGAAGGAAATCTGATAATCATTATTGAAATCTACTTGCTGGTAACTGGAACCTTTTCCTGAAAGTTTCAGCTGGTGATACTGTTCACAAAATGCCAGTCCACTTAATAGATATCTCTGCTAGGCTGTTCATTTGGTGCCTGTATTTAGCAGTATTTCAGGACGAAGCTTGGACTGGTTGACAAAAGCTCCTCCTGTATCAACCTTGTGTAGGGTCACACAGATGAAATCCTTGAGCTGGTTATTACATAACCTTGGACATTTCCTCAGCTGCCCTGTTGGCTTTTTCATGCTCTTCTCAGAAGTGGTGGCTTTTCTGATCATGAGTGGTAGGGGTGGGTACAGTGGTCTTGCAGTCACTAACCAGGTGGGTGCTATAGGCTTGTCAAAAAGGGCATCGCTTCCCTGCAACCTGAAATTGCAAAACTTTGCTGAAGATTTTACACTGCAATCAGGAAAATACATCTTTCTGCCTTTCTTTGAAAGGGAATGAAATTTAGCTGGAATCCTTTTAGGAGAATAAAAAAGATCACTTCAGATAGCATTACCAATAAAGCTCCCTCCTTAGCTTTTCTGAGAGAAAGGTTAAATCAGTATAAGGCACAACAAAAGATCAGGGGAGATATGGAATGTTGGCAATATTGCTGAACTACAGACGAACATCTCTGAACACTCTCTGGTCACAGAGAGAGTGCTGAATCCAGCATGAAGAATGGCTTTTGAGAAATGTCAGCTGGCAAGAACATGGTGTGGTGTATGAAGGAGCATTGAAAAAACAGGGAAAAAATGACTGAGATGGGATACCAGCTTCTGCTGTGCAAAAATTGCTGTAATAACTACCTAAAAATTGTAAACAGACTTGGTATTAAACTCCTTTGCAAATAACATCAGCCAGGACTAGTCAAACTGCAGGGTTTTCCTCCAGATCATGGGATTTTTTTTGGGAGTAGAGCTCACCGTTTCTCAAGAAGCAGTGGTGATATGGTACCTTGGGTCTGCACCATGAAGGTATATAGAAGATTTGGGATGAACTAGCTCCTCCCAGAGGTGAAAGAGTTCCTGGTGAGTGGGTATTTTAGTATTTGAAATTGTTCTCTCATTGGAAAAGCCAATGGAAGTTAAGCATCTCCAACTATGAAACCATAATGGTTATTATTCACCTATTCTCTAAAAGTCGTCCACTGCAAACAGATCTAGCAAGATAACAGGAGTCAGTGTTTAGCCATTGTAGGTGTGAACTATTTGTGTGGTCATCCAAGCCTATTTTTTTCTAAGGTCATTCAAATAGGTGGCAATAAAATCTCATCATCAAACTTATCCAAACCTCTTAGAAAAATTCAAAACAAAATTACTGTATGAGGAAATGACATCCTGATTTAGAACGCTTGAGATGTAGCAGTCTGAGCTGTGATTTTTAGAAGTGTTAACTGTGCATGATTTTCAGATGAAATCAAGAGGAACAGGAGGGTGTTGTTTAGCCACAGTTTCACACCTTCATCTCTGGTGAATGCTCACTTTGCTGGTCTAGTCTACACTGGTCTTAAAAGACAGCTGCTGCTCTCTGACAACTCTTTGGAGTGTAAAGTGATGCTCGTTTTAGTCTTCACCTTGCACTGGTCAGAGGAATCAAACTCACCTTCCAGCTGTAATGGCCTGGGAGCACCCTGAAGGTGAGCTGTGCTGTCATAAATGCCTGTGTCAGTGCCCTTTTGGTAAGACTTGAAATGTCTCTTCACTTACAAAGAGTACCAGAGTATCCTGAGTTGGAACGGACCCACAAGGACATCAGTGTCCAACTCCTGTCTCTGCACTGACACTCCAACAATGCCATCCTGTGCCTGGGAGCATTGTCCAAAAGTTCCTGGAGCTCTGGCAGGCTTGGGGCCATGGCCATTCCCTGGGGAGCCTGTTCAGTGCCCAGCACCCTCTGGAGGAAGAATCTTCTCCTGATATCCTACCTAACCCTCCCTGGCACAGCTCCAGCCATTCCCTTGCATCCTGTCACTGGCCACCAGAGAGAAGAACACAGCACAGGCTCAGTGCATAGGTTTGGGTGAGTTACCCCATCTGAGGTGAGTCAAAGGTGATTATCTGCTGCAGTCATTTACAAGAAATCCCTGTACCCAAGGTGTAGGCAGCTCTGTAGCTCCCAACTCTCCTTATTGGTAGTACATGTAACACTTGTAAAGCAGAATTCAACTGACCTGCTTTAGGTGTCTGCTGCAGATCAGATGAATCATGTCCCAAAAAGTGCTATTTCTAAAGAACAAACTCAGATATATCAGTATTGTTGATGTCTAAAGTTGGGCAGAATGAGTACATTCTAGTGGGATTTAAGATATGATCCTGTGAGTCTGAGCCCATGCTACCCCTGGCCAAGTGATGGTTAGACAAAAATAACAAAATACAAGTGCAGTGGTCAAAGGCAAAGCAAACAGGAGCAGTCTTGGCTCAGGTATTAACATAGCTATACATCCTTTGGGACCAGCTGACTCCTTACAAACAGCCCAAAATTCAGCCAAGAACCCTGAAGGCTTCATTACCAAACTAGTAAAAGCTTTGACATCGAAAGATGCTCCTGAGGAGGGCTGTCTTTGTTGGCCACCAGGCTGCTAATCCACAAAATCTGGTGAACAAGTGGCTTGACATATTATTAGTATGTTTTATTGACTTGTTATGGAACATTATTAGTTTAACTAGAAGAGTTAGAGATGGATAAACACTAGTAAATTTGGACTTTGCCCTTCAGCTTCTGCAATATTCCTGTCTTAAGCCTTAAGAAGACTGTGACAAGCAGGGCCTCTGCATATGTAAATGTGGGTTTTCCCTTCCCAGAAAATTAATGCCATTTCCCTTGGATTAACTTGGAGAGAAGCAGGACAGTGTTTATTGGGTAAGGCACATTAATACCCTCACAAATAGTGACCTCTTGCAAATTGTGGATGCCGTCATGTATACAAATCCAGTCAAAAACATAAACAAAGACAGAGAAAGCATCCAGTTGTCAAGAATGCATTCCTAAATAGATGAGGGACCACAGCTGAAGAAAAGCTCTAGGTCTGTTTTAAGTCTGCTTTTTTTCTCTCTGTTTTTCTGGAGCTGGTGTGTGGCATAGATTCATCTTTATCTTCATGTCCCTATAAATGTCTTTTTTTCTGTTCAGGCATGATTTTTTTCTTCTATTGCGACCGTATGTCACCACTTCCAAATGTAACTCTGAAGAAATTTTTTTGTTCATGACAAAAGGTAGTGTTAGAAGGAAAATGTGAGGAGATTTAAAAAAAATATAAAGAAGTTGGTCATATGGTTGTGGGGTCTTGAACCTAAAAGGGAAATACAACGTCCAGCAAGTGATGTTTCTCTGCTGCTGAAAATCTTTTTCAGCAGTGTAATAATTTCATCTGGTTTCAGCCACAGACTGAAGAAGCGCATGCTCTAGTTACCTCAGAAAATCTTTTTTCTGGGAAGACTTTAATAAGGACTGCAGTACATTTAACCTGTCTTGCCTTACTTGAGCTTTGAACCACGGCATGCTGCGGAGCTCTTGGTGAAATGGGCGAAAGCTTTTCACTGCTCCCCCTCCTCTCTCTTAGAATGGATCTGAAATAAGATGCCTCTAGGTCAATGCCTGCAGATCCCTGGGGAAGGAAGATCACCACACTCAGACCACTACGGAGCAGATTGCTGGGAGGAAGAGGACCAGGAACAGATGCTTATTCTCTTCTGTGAGTTTGGCTTTTTGTTTTCATATTTTCTGGTAGTCCTGTTTGAAAACAGAGTCTGGCTGAAACAGCATCTTTGGGGGATTTCTCTGTTTTGTTAGAGTGTTTTGTAAAGTGTAACTTTGTTTATTGCTTTGCTACTTTAGTTCGTGTTTCCTGCTTTTCCAGCCAAAGTGAAGAATTAATTCTTTGTTGAGTCCAAGTGCTATCCACAGAATGAAGGAGCAGAAGAGAAATGGAGAATTAAAGAGCGAGAAAAAATTTTACTCTAGAGCAGAAATTTCCGTGAAGAGTTTCATGATGTGTCTCTATCCTGATGGGTACAGACAGACTGAAGCTCCCTATCATGAGCAGCCCCAGACTTGAAATGTGTTTTGGTTCAGAGAAGTGCAGGATCCTCCTTGGGTCTGGGTGACCACTGGGTCATATTAGGCCACAGCTGATCCTGAGCTGTCAAACCCATTGTAAATGCATCCAAAATTCCAGTCAAATGGGGAGCCTGAGTTAGGGTCTTAGCTGGGAATCTTAAGCTTTCCTGCCTCAGGTGTAGGGTCCCAGTTCTATGTGTGCACGAGGGCAAACTATCCCTCTGTGTCATTTTCGTCTTCTTGTTGCAGAGTGGGACCATTCATCTGAAATCATGGTGAAATCACATCTATTCCTATCCACTGAGTTTTTCCCTAAAATCTGTGGAGACAGACCCTAGGAAAAGATGAAGCAATATTTCTGCAAGAAGCAGACATTTGAAGAGCGTTATTTTCCCACACCTTGAGCATCATCTTCACAGAAAAACATATTCCAGGTAAATTTTAACCAAACTGCACTCCTGAGTTTAAGTTTAACCAAACTGCTCTTCATGAGCACAAAACCAGTTAACCAAACTGCTCTTTATGAGCACATCTCATAAATATTACGGTGAAAGGTGAAAACAGGAGATTTGATACTTGAGACATGGTCTTTATTTGACATTGCCCGGTTTTGGTGGATGTTTGGCCTGTTGGAGAGAACAGAGCCGATGGTCTTGTTGGGAGCTTGCTTAACAACCAGCTTTAATGCATGACCAGGCTGCCATGTACCATGGCAATCATTCCATGCCTCTGTACTGACTACATGACCCCAGCAATAAAAACATTGCTAAGTGCTGAGAGCAGCTAAAATAGAAATAACCCTGAAATACAAAAGCTGAGAGAGTGGCATGGGATTTTACCACCATTTTGTTAATGAATCTTCACCAAACTACTTCCAGAAGCTTTTGAGGAGGTTTGAAACCTGCTGACTCAGAATCTGAATTGTGGCAAGGCCTAAGCCCCGTGGCGGGGCTGGAAAATCAGAGTGAATATCATCTCCTCAAGTTTTTGGTTGCTTTGATAATTTTTTTTTTGTTTCCTGGGACATGCAGCTTTATGCAGTGAAAATAAGTTACTCTGCTACCAGAAGACTGGTTTGAAGCAAACCAGGAATACATGAGTGTGTGGAGCAGAAGTTGGTGTTTGCTCTGGGCTGCATTTTACAAAACCATGGTCAGTGTGTGTCATGGAGCCAGGACTCACTGCTGATCAAGGAATATCCTGAGCTGGAAAGGATCCACCAGGACCACTGAGTCCAACACTTGGCCCTGCACAGGACCATCCTTAAGGATCTCAACATGTGTCTGAGAGTTTTGTTCAAATGTTTCTTGAACTCTGCCAGGCTTGGTGCTGTGACTGCGTCCCTGGGAGCCTGTTCAGTGCCCAATCACCCTCTGGGGGAAGAAGCTTTTCCTGATATCCAACCTAAACCTCCCCTTCCACAACTTTGGCCATTCCCTCAGGTCCTGTCCCTGGTCATAGAGAGCAGAGATCAGTGTCTGCCCCTCTGACGTCCCTTGGGAGGAAGTTGCAGATCCCAATGAGGTCTGAGCTCAGTCTCCTTTTGTCCCAGCTGAAGAAGCCAAGTGACCTTAGCCACTCCTTGTATGGCTAATAAGGGTAACAAAAAAAACACTTTAAATCATTTTCCTCCTCCATGCTACACATCCTTTGTGTACAATCTGAACTGAGTTTCTTGCCCTGGCTTCATGTATCTGCTTTCTATTGGGAACCATCATAATCCTGTTAATTTTCGATGCAGTTCAAATAAAATGCATGTTGACCCAGGCTTTACTTTGTAATGACACCTATAAACTCCTCTGATGATGCAGAAAATGCCCAGGAAACCTTTAATGACTGACAACTTTTGGTAGTCTGAAGTTTCTGCTCTGCTGTGAGATGGTCTCTCCTGTTTCATGTATGTGGGCATGGGTTCAGCACTGAGTCAGATGGAATAGATCCAGCAACTGAATCATCACTGCCAGCATCTGACATCCACCTACCTGCTGAGTTTATCCAGGCTTAGCTTGGGAGGTCTGCTGGGTACCAATGCCAGCACAGCAATTAGAGCACTCCTCAAACTCCTCCCCTTGCCCCCAGAAAAAATAACTTTCAAGACTAAAGTACTGGAATAATGGCTGAAACCCTGGATATGCTCCAGAAACGATAGTTTCATTTTCGGTTCTCATGCACAGCTGAGAATGGAGCCCTTTAAGGTTTTGTTTGTTTGTTAAAACAGGATGGACTGTTATATTCTTCTCTGGAGACCCTTTTAGAGTTACAGATTGTGAAGAGATACTGCACTACAGACCAACTGTGAAAGCTTATTGTCCTTATCCCACAGCAATAAATGCATTCCATAAATTGCAATTAAAGATGCAGTTAGGGAGTCTAGTTAAATGAGTGGCAGTCCTCCAAACATGTTGGCTTTTACTTTAAGAAAGGGCAGAGGTGTTCTATATTTTGGCAGTGCTTTCATGCCTCCTTGTGCCAAGAAGGACCCACTGAAGCTGGAGAGGTGTTGCCTTCAACAAAGCTGTAATGGCTTAACATAGCAATCTGTCTTATATTTAGTAAGAGCTCTGCTCAATATTCATTAAATCAGGCTCAAGAGACAGGGGTAGTGTTAGTTACCAGCAGCTAACACAGACCTAAACTATGTTTGTACTGGGTGTAAATTTAAAATTGAAATTGTGCTGATAACTTGCAATATGTAGCTTATCTTTGCAGGGTTCATAGTTGGAGTGGTTTAAGAAATAAGGGGAATTTTGCTGTTCCACATTTCAGAATGATTGTGGGGAAGGGAGTCTAAGGACAGTCTGCCTTTCACTCCTCATTTAACACTGTCTGATGCAACTCATGTTGTCTTGATTATGTGACAGCAAAAGCCCCACATGACTTCCCAAATCCTTGTTAAATTGGCAGTGTCTCAGTCCCATAACTCTCTTTGTCCAGCCAGAAAAAAAATACTTTCAAAACTTCAGTGACATGTCATGAGTTCAACCAAGGTTTCTGAGTTTGCTGAGTCTGAAATGACAGTTCTGTCCTGCAATTTGGGGCATTCATTTCAATAAATCCTATCAGATTGGCATGGAAAAGTCAAAAGTTGATGGAGAAAGGACAGGTAAATTGCATTAGAATATCTAAATATTATGCAGAGTTTTCTTGTTTTTAATGGTAATATCAAGAAATATTTCTGTTTCAGAATCCAGACGGAAAAATTTGGCTATAAAAGCTAGAGGAAATGTCATAAAAAGTTCTGCTTTCACATTAAAAGCTGCATCTATTTTCCCAGCTAAGCTATTTCTGAAGGATACAAGAAGAGACAGATCACGTAAGGAAATAGGAGCTTGTTTAAAAAAGTGAAATCCGCTAATGCACATGTGTGTTTGTATGTTATTAGTGCTGGAAAGAACTTTTACCCCTGAGAGTGTAAATTCATTTATAAAAAATGAAGACATTCAAGCAGATCTGTATGTATCCAAGCCAAAACACTTTTTTTTTTCAATTAAAAAAAGTTATAATCAACAGCATTTTTATGGAATGTAAAGCTTTGGACTTCCAGTTTTCCCTCATTTCACCAAACTCAAACACAGTGTGAACAAATGCAGGGGTTTGCTGGTTACACACAGGCTCAATCCCTCCAGGCTCCACAACCAAACTCTTTACCAGAATGCTTTCTCTGGTAATATAATTTTTCTCTTGGAGCTGTTTTGACTGGTGCTCAGCTAGGCAGAAACATCATCTTGGATTTGAAAAACACCTCACCTGCTCAAGTTCATAATCCTGTGTATGTCCTGTGTCAGTTCTGTAACTGAACCTGCTCCTGGGGTTGTGGGCTGTGCTGCTCTGTGGGGCTGAGTGTGCTCGCTGCAGGTGAGGACCTGACTCCTTCCAACAGCTGCTGCCATTATGTACTCAGATAACACCACAGCTTTTACATTGCTTTGTTTGCACATTTTTGCTATTAAAGTACAAAAATCCCCACCCAGCTGTGTTTGGGTTTTTTTTTTTTTTTTATGTTTCCTTTCCTTCGGTTTTCTCCAAGTATTTGCTACCTCTTATTTTTATTTTTTTTTCCCCAATGCATGTATCCTTCTGTTTCGTTGATGTATACAGAGCAATTCTGTTTTCCCTTGACATTTTCTTTCCCTCTTCTTTCATCTTCTGCTGTTTTTTATGACCTTTCCTTCTTTCTCTTTTTCTGCTCGCTACCCTGTGAACATCCCCAGGCCTAACAACACCACCCATGTCAAGGATGTTGCATGGAAAAAAAGACATAAAAAACTTGATAAGCAGCAAGGGATTTTGGTGAATGTAACTTGCTGGCCAATATCTATCTGCCAGGTTAACTTGCTGTAAAAAGTACTTCCCACCTACAGAAATTCTCCTCCTCCTGGCAGGAAGATGCTCACTGCTGCTTGGCTTGTAATATGGGTGTACAGTATTTACTGTATGGGGCAAAGCACCCAAAAAAACCCATGAGGCGTGCCATGGACAGGTACATGGGGACAGTCCAAGGTTGGTTTGGTTTGGTTGGTTTGTTTTGGTTTTATTTGTGCGTGTGTTCAGAGCCAGAATCATTGCCTCAGGCTGGGTGAAGCCAGCTGGGCAGAACATCCAGCTTGGGGTGAGACTGTAGTTTATGGCCTTCTTTCACAGTCCACTTTCACTGCTTGTACCTGAATGGAAGCCTTTTCCAAGTGAAAGCTGTTTACAGGCCCCCAGCTGCCTGCAAAGCTTGGCAGATGGGCTGGGAAGGAAGGTAAGAGGACAAAGCAGTTGCTTTTGATGTTTTTCTTTCAGTGTTTCTCAAATGGATAAATTTCACAACATGTCTCCTTCTTGGTCCACTGGTCACAGTTCCCAGTGGATGTATGGAAGTGGGCAGGGTCTCTTTGGCCTACATCATGCCTATGTTTCCCATATGTCTCCGTTTTTGAGACAAAACTTCAGGAGGAAACACTCCGGAATGAGTATTCTTCCGCTTTTCCTCTGTCAATGAGACAAATGGGTCACAAGAAGTGAAAGTGGGAAAAAGAAACCAAACTGTTTATTAATACACAAAAAAAATATGGTAGAACATATTAAAATAAAATAAAAAACCCCTCCAAAATACAACACATTCCCAGAGAGGGAACAGACACATGGGCTTGGGCCAGCCGCGGCCACCCCCGCAGGCTCCCCGGACCGGCAAGGAGGGAACGGAGACAGTGAGGCAAGGGGAAGGAAAGAGAAAAAAGAACAAGAAAAAAACCAACAGAACCTTTTCCCAGCTAGCTGGAACAGAAACAAACCCAAAAAGCAGCACAGTGCTCCCAGCACACTCCCTCCCTAATGCTGCCCAGACTCCGGAGCCGGAGCTGTTGGGCTGAACCGTTCAACCGCCCCCTCGGGTCTGTGGCTCCGGCCCCATCCCCGGGTCCATCTTAAAGGCTCAGCATCCTTGGGCACTGAGCAGATGGTTAAGGAATAAAGCAGCTTCATCATACCAATGTTTCCCACAGCAGAGGATGTGTGTAATAGCACAGAGCACTCGGAGGAGAACAAACTGTTCTTTTGCAGAAAGCCTAAAGATGGGACAGGGGTGTACACAGAACCATAGAATCATTGCAGGGTTTGGGTTGGAAAGGATTTTAAAGATCATCCAGTGCCATCCCCTGCCACGGGCAGGGACACCTTCCACTATTCCAGGGTGCTCCAAGCCCTGTCCAACCTGGTCTTGGACACTGCCAGGGATCCAGGGGCAGCCACAGCTTCTCTGGGCAACCTGTGCCAGGGCCTCACCACCCTCACAGTCAAGAATTTCTTCCGAAAATCTCATCCTACTCTGCTGTCTGTCGGTTTGAAGCCATTCCTCCAGTATAAAATATACAGGAACTGTGCTTTCTGTTTCTGCTTTCAGGAACCTGAATAGACTGAAAGTCTAATTGAGGTTGTATTTTTGAGACCCATAGATTTTTATATGTGCATTTTGGTTACCTTTACTAAGTCACATATATCTTCCACAGACTAGAAAACAGCAGCTACAGGCAGGAGACCTTTCTGAAGGAGTAGCAATGTTCAAAGTAGCAAAATGGACACTTCCTCAAACCCAAAGGTTTTGTTTTGAACATGTCATTGTTAAAAAATAAATAGGGAGCCCTCACAGGTTTGAAAGATGTGCCTGCATTATTGTAAAGTAGGACGGTACCTTACTGTGAGACTGATGGGATTGAGGTTGGAAACACTGCTACTAGTGGAGTTGGGTTGGATCCACACAGATCAGCCCCTCAGGCATTCACCCAGCATTTTGGGCAAAGGCTGAGCTCACTCTCTGCTGTGCTAGTGCTGCTCAAACGAGCTGGTTTGAAGCAGTGGGTGCATTCCATGAGCTGCAATTACAGCTCATATGTGCTGCGGTGATGTCAAGAGTCACCAGCACTGTTCAGGGCTGCCCCTTCTGTGATGTGCTGGTTACGGTGGCGTGCTGCAGACATAAACTCATTGGGGTGCTCCAGCTTTGGGCATCGTCAAAACAGCACACCACCAGGTCAGAAACGATGTGTTCCAAGCACTCCTCTTGCCCAGTGTCAAGTCCCTCTGTTGAGCAGGATTTTTTTAAGGGCAAAATTTCAACACAGGAAAATATTTCAGGAGAGAACTGGGGCGTGTACACTGTAGAAAGAGGAAAGAAAAAGGCTGAGAACACATGGAAAAATTAACTGCTTCAAAAGCTGAACCCTATTTTAAGGCATCCTAATATTTCCCAAATTTCAATATAAGAAAATTGAAGCAGAGTAGAGTTGGCATGAAAGAAGCAATGCGGATATTATTTTAGAGCATGACTTTGTGCATGCAATAGCCTCCAGCATGACACAAAGGGCACAAAAACGTAAAAATGAAATAAATACTAGATGAGAAATTTATGACTCAGATGATTAATGAGGGGTGACAACAGCATCTTTCTTTTTAAAGATGTATTAAGACAGCAACCAAATGTTATTATTGGAGATAACTGGGACAGTGGGTAGAGCTGAGAGATAACTTTCTCCACTGTGTTGTGCCTCCTGAGTAGATGAGCAGAGATTTTCAGTAGACAATGCTGTCACCATGACACCTTCCATGGACAATAAATAACCTGCAGACACATAGCAGGTTTGTGGAGCCAGATGCCAGAGTCACTGGGTGAAGTGTGTGGTCTGCACTGCGAGGTAGGTTGGCCTCTTGGTCTCCTCTGACCATAAAACTCATAAATCATAGCCAGAGATGAACACTCCCTGCGTAATCCACAGCCCAGAATTATCAGAACTGTAGGATCATAGAATCCCAGAATGGCTTGGGTTGGAAAGGACATTCAAGATCATCCACTTCCAAATCCCTCCCATGAGTAAGGACATCTTCCACTATCCCAGGTTGCTCCAAGCCCTGTCCAGCCTGGCCTTGGACACTTCCACGGATCCAGGGGCAGCCACAGCTTCTCTGGGCACCCTGTGCCAGGGCCTCCCCACCCTCACAGCCAAGAACTCCTAGTATCTAACATAAATCTACACTCCTTCACCTTAATGCCACTTTCTTTTGCCTTGTTACTCCAGGCCCTTGTCCAAAGTCCCTTTCCAGCTCTCCTGGAACCCCTTTAGGCACTGGAAGGAGCTCTAAGGTTTCCCCAGATCCTTCTCTTCTCCAGGGGAACATCCCCAGCTCTCCCAGCCTGGCTCCAGAGCAGAAGAGCACCATCCCTTGGAGCATCAAGAAGGACGACAGTTATGAGCCAAAATAAACCCAGAAGGCTGTACAGTAACTCAAGTTGTCTCCTTTCAAAATGCTTTGGCAGAAGGATTTAACATGCAGCCTGCCCACGAGCTCCTGGTGCTGTCTCAGTGCAAACGTAGCTCCTCCTGTCACAGAGCAGAGGGCCCAGAGCCTGGGAAAAGGAGAGGTGCTTCAAGAAGGATTTTTAAGGGCCCAAATCCAGAATCGTGATGCTGATTCAGCTGTTATTTAGCCCCACAGGCAGATATGTTTCAAGAGTACCTCAGGTTTTTATGGTTAATTTTTCCAGATGCCTGAACTTTTTTCTCACTCCCAATAAATTTCCAGAAATCAACAACGACTTTGGTTTTTCTCCCCTGAGATGCATGAGCCAATGGGTTTTCTCAAATTACCTCCAAGGCTGGTTTTTTTGACTTTTGCCATTTTTTACCACACCAGAAGGGAGACCCTTCATTCGAGTAACAGAACTCATGCACAAAGGGGATATCCATATCCACTCTTTTCCCTCCATGAGGGTGTCAAACCCCTGATTCTGGCCTCTCAGGAAACTGCTGTAACCACTAGTGTGTAAAGCGGTGTAGGAAAGAATTCAAGATTCATGGTCAGACCGAGTGAGGTTGGTTCAATTCACTTCCAGCAGTGTAAGAGAGGAGCTGGATCGGCTGTCAAGGGTAGAAGAAATTGGAGTTTTAAAAGAAAACCACTAAGAATGGCCAAGCAGAAGTGGAAGATTTAGGTAGATATTGTGTTACTGTTCATACAAACAATTTAGTCAATGTTGGAAAGCAATGGGTTAGTGTTGGATCTCATTTCTATTCAAATCACAGTAAGTGGTATTTTGTCTTCTAAAACAGATTTTAATTTTTAAAACCATAGAAAACCACAAAAGACACCAAATCAAAGACCCTGTTTAAAGTAAGCATCATTAAAATGCAATATTTGCTATTTAAATACTGCCTGTGACAGTAAGCTGATATCTAGCTTTTTTGCTCTAAATATAGTATTTTGTTTCCGGTTGAAGTCAAAAGATGTTTTTTTTGTTCAAATAACCATTTATTTGAACAATAAACTAAATCACAATGTCAGCATGAACATCTCTCAAAATTCTTTTTTAATGAATGGCTGCTGTTTTCATAAATCTTTCCCCAGCCCTGACCAGATCCCAGAAACTCCCCAAGAAGCCAGTGGGGACTTTTTCTTTAATATTCACAGATCTTTAATCAAATGCCTCAGAAAAAAAAAAAGAAAAAAGAAAAAAAAAAAAGGAGCATCTGGATGAACTGAAGTATTTAAAAAGTGTATTTTCTTCTGGATTTGTGTCCTGTTTTTCTTTGATCCCTTTGGAATGACCTTAGATTTCTGAACTCTTTCTGTTGCCCAGGTGCTGCCAAGGGGATGCAATCTTTGTGTACATCCCCAATTCCTGTCCTTGTGGGCACTCTAATCCTTCCCCTGAGTCTCAATTAGCAAGAAGCAGCACTTGTGGCTCTTAGAAATTTGTATGCTGATCAGTAACAAGTAATTTCATGGATAAAGGCCAGATAGTGGTTAAAACTGAAAAGACAAGCTTCTGATTTTCATGAATAACTCTGGAATTTAATATCTTTGAGGCCTCTGCCCTTCTGTTGAAGTTGATCTGTGGGTTTACAGTTTATTGAAAGAGAATGTCAGGTAGCTGGACAAGCACAAAGTATGAACACACGAGTCTTGTTTCCTTGGCTAAACACCACCATGAATAACTTCTGAAAAAGCAAATTCAATATACCTGGATTAATCTTATCTCTAGCAGCGATTTAGAAGCAATATACAGAATAACATGCAGCAAGAGTTCTGTGGTGGTGATGCACATCTAGAAACTTTTCCAGCTTTACTAACTTCTAAACTTCCGATTTTGATAGCATCCTCCTCCACACAGCAGCAAATTTGAGTCAGCTAAAGAGATAAGCAGCTTATCTATTTTAAAGTTCTTTTTCTTTCCTCTTTCCTGCAGGTACTTCATCAGTTCAAAAGCTCGAAGCAAAAGGACATTCCTGAGAGAGATTCACTAAGCGAGAGGAGGAAAGAGCAAAATGCAAACACAGCTGATCCTCAGTGAGTTGAAGCTTCCCCCAAAGGCTGTCACAAATAGGTACATGCACATCTAGCTTTGCTTCTTGGGATTCTTCTTCCTTATGCATCATATACTAATTATCTCACCAGTCTGCCTGCAACATTTGATTTGGCATTTTTCCTGCTTCTTGCCTGTAAATTTACATCAGAGAAGAGATAGAGTGAAATTATTAATGAAAATGTATCCACAGGTGTCTTTCCAAAGGAAGGGAGCAGGACTGGTGTATGAAACAGAGCCCGCTTTCAGATTTCCTTTTAACACATTTCCATTTAGTTCTGAACCCCACTAATTTGCATAGGCAAGAGGATAAAAGCAGCAACAAACATCTCAGCTGGTTCTGAATTTCCCCCCACAGACAGAATTATGTATCTGCTGCTCCTTTCTCTGAGGAAACAGACAGCACCATGTTCACTCGCCGATCTTGGTTCTTTGTAGTGGCATCCCAAAAAGAAAATTCCCCAATGAGCCAAGACACAGTGGGTGGGATTTCTTTGAGCAAAACTCTCTAGTATTGAGCAGTAGTAGAGAAAGAGGGACTTCATCAGCAGTAGAGGAATGAGATGAATTAGCAGTAAAGACAGAGGATCTGGGCTAACATTTGGACTTTACAGAATTAGAGTCCTTTTCCCGCCTTAATGACTCTGTGATTCTGTGAATTGTAGCCTAAAACTATTTGATGTTTGGGCTGATTTTTGTGTGATGAAGCCCCCCATCATGACCACTGCATGCTGGAGCATGAGGAGAAGCCATGAAGGAGATATCAACAATGTCACCAACAGCTATGAGGAAACAAAGGAGTTGTCACAGAATACCCCAAGTAGGAAAGGACCCACAGGGATCATTCAGTCCAACCCCTGGCCCTGCACAGACACTCCAACAGTCCCACCTGCGCTTGAGAGTGTTGTCCAAACACTCCTGGAGCTCTGGCAGCCTTGGGGCAGTGCCTGTTCCCTGGGGAGCCTGTTCAGTGCTCAGCACCCTCTGGGGGAAGAACCTTTTCCTGACATCCAACCTAAAGGATTTCTCTCTTGATTTGTATGTACGTGCCTGTCTTATCCTGCAGCTAGAGTAAATTAGTTGCTCAATAAATGGGAGGCACCATACAGCAGCAAGATGGATGTAGAAGATGGATGTGAACAGAAGAGAATGCACAAGAAGATCGGCTGAAAGCTGATGAGCTGCTTGGGAAAAAAGGTGCAATTTTTTTCATGCTCAGTAAGGAGGCACCTTTTCACCAGGCAGTGGCAACACACAGGACAACACCTAAAGAAAGTAAATATAACAGGGGTGGGTGGCTGTTAGGTGATCACTTCTCTTCAGGTGTTGAAATGTGAGCTCACCAGTCTGTCTAAAGTGCCCTGGTTTTGAAAGCTCAGAGTATGAATGTGCATAGCAGGAAAAAAATAATTTTTGGTCTGTCAATACTTTTTAAATTTGGTCCTTAGCCCAATATACACACAGTCATTCATTGTCCAGTGCTCCATTAGGTGCTTTCTCCGGTTTTCTATTTGGAAGGTTATATTTTACTTTCTGACCAAAAGATTCTCTTTTTTTTCAACTGCCACAATTTGCTACTTATGACTATCCCAAAACTTTTCATAAAAAAAATATTTTTTATTAAAGAAACAAATTCACTGAACTGCACCCCATACAGAAAAGAATCAAGCAAGTGAAAAGAAAAACACACCTTTCAGAAACTGAAAAGGTCAACTGCAAATGCAAATTTTCTCTTTTTCCTTTTCTTTTTCTTTTTCTTTTTCTTTTTCTTTTTCTTTTTCTTTTTCTTTTTCTTTTTCTTTTTCTTTTTCTTTTTCTTTTT
>NW_024581096.1:20710474-20751970 GCF_017639235.1 Corvus kubaryi | reverse complement strand
TTTTTCTTTTTCTTTTTCTTTTTCTTTTTCTTTTTCTTTTTCTTTTTATTTTTCTTTTTCTTTTTCTTTTTCTTTTTCTTTTTCTTTTTCTTTTTCTTTTTCTTTTTCTTTTTCTTTTTCTTTCTTTTTCTTTTTCTTTTTCTTTTTTTTCTTTTTCTTTTTCTTTTTTTTTCTTTTTCTTTTTTTTCTTTTTTTCCTTTTTCTCTCTTTCTTAGCTGAGTATTTCCACTTCTTAGCACTTCTTTTTCTGCTTTTCAGCTGCAGCACAATAGGGAATCCTTGGTTTTTTTTTTTTCTCTGCTCAAAAAAGCCCCAAAACAATCTGATCGAATCTTGCAATGGACTGATGGCTTCAAAAAAACCCAATTCTAATATAATGATAACCCAATTCTAATGAGTCTTGCGGCACCTAAATCGTCCTGACAATTCAACGAACTTCTGCATTTCACCAGAATCCTTATGAACCATATTGGGTACAGCAGAGCTGTTAATGAAACTGGAACTGTATAATTACAACATGCTCATCCTTGAAGATGCAGGCAGATGCGGGAAAAGGTTCTCCATTTGTGTCATTGAAATACCATTGAAAATTACCTCTGAGTTAACTACATTTAGACAGAAGTACAGGGGGAAAAAAAAAATCTTCCTTGATAATGACAAGACAAAAATATCCATAAAAAGGAAATAAAGATGACATACTTCTTTTTTCCGTGACATACATCTTTTACATGGCTTAGGGGCTTTGCTTCCTGAGAGTTTACGTTGTCGTCAACTGTCAGGGCTCTTCCATGCATGATTTATGTATGCATAATAAAGACATCATGGTTGAGGGACTGATCTGTGATTTCCAACAGCTTTGAAACTAACAGCAATAAAATATACAGCACATGAGTAATATAGGGTTTAGTTAAAAAAGATCAAATTTTGAAAAACGGGAGTAATATTTATTTTCAGTTGCTTCATCTGCTCTTTTATTTTTCATTTTTCCCCCCCAGGTGGAATTGAATGACAGCTTTTAAGGGACACAAGCCCAAGATTTCCAATCTTTGGAATCTTTTAAGGGATCATGTAAGCCATCTCAGTTCAAATTTAGGACAGACTGTGAAGGTGTCGGAGCTTGAATTTAAATCAGCTCTTCCTAAAGCATCGCAGGACTTCCCACATGGTTTTTGCAGCGAGGCTGGTGTGCTGCTAACCCCGACTGCTGCATTATTTCGCAGGCGTGTCGAGAGGCCATCAGCAGAGATCGCTGCGGGCACGCTCGCACCACGCGGTGATGAGCAGCGCCACGATAGCTCTCAGGCCATCAGAGAGTCGTGCTGAAGTACATCTCACACAGCTCATTAGCCCGCACGCTTTCCTGCTTTGCTCAGCCAACAGGGCTCGGTCATGGAGATGGTTTTCCTGGTGCTATTGTTGGTTGTTTGCAGCACAGGACAAATGCACTGGGCAGAGAACACATCTCTGCTCAAGATCTTCTAACTGACGACTGGATGAAAGGAACCTTTTCATTAATAGAATCAAGATGCAGGGATTCAGTAGTTTGGATGGAATTCTGTAGGAAATCTGTGCTAACCAGTCCCTAATTCCCGCATTCTTGTTCATCCCCATGAAATTATCCATTTCATAATGATAGAACTTCATCAGGTGTCTAGGGAAATTTTACTGGTGCTGTGTTGCAGACACATATCAAAATTTGCCTCTGTTCATGTTAATGAATTGAAATGGAGGATTAGATCGTGCTTAATGACAACAAGAACATGCCAAAGGTGCAAAACCCTTCAGGAGTTGTCTCCAAATGTACATTAAAGTTCTCATTTGCCTCTGCAAGTAGTGAAGGCGGACAGAGGTCCTTCATAGCCTCAGAACCTATTTTAATTATCCCCTCTCTGGGTAATTATTAACAGGGGAGGAGAGAACTGCCTGAGAGCGTGAATGCTAATGGGTTCCCCCGAGAGCGGGAGTCCAGAACATCAAGGAACATATGATGGGCTAACAGCCTCTCCAACAAGTTGCTGCTGGCTTGGAGGTGGGATGCTGCACTTGAGATGCTGATGATATTCCTCAATGACTTGAGGACTAAACCATGTCTTTATAAAAGCAAAGCTGTTCTTGTACTGAAATATTCAAGGGGAAGGGAAATTGTGTCACTAAAACTTGGGCTGTCAAATGCTGTCAGAGTGAATAAGGGAAAGAAGGTGGAAAGGGGATCTGAAGGATGTGGGAGCTGTATCTTCACCACTGGTTAGGGTGTTGCTTTTCAATAACAGCTGTTCAAGTGATCTGTGAAGTGAGGGCCTCATGACAAACCAGAGAAGGGAAGCCAGTTCATACTTGTGCCATGTCAAGGGCGTCACAAGGCTTGTTAAAAAAAATTAAAAGCCCAGACACCTGTGGGACTAAATGTGAATCCATACCTCAAAAAGTCAGGTCCTGAGGTGTTATCTCAGGTCTAGCACATCAGGTATTTTTTAAATCATTAACCAAGGTTGTTATTCAAAATCATCCACCTCCCTGTTAGGTGGTCCAGGTGTCCGACAAAGACCACCTTTGAATGAGCTGTGACGAGCAGGCACTAACATTAAAAATAATGCCTTTATTGTTTTTTTTATTTTAGAAACACTTTTAAACCCGTTCTGCTGTGCTTGGAGGGAATTTAACACATAAGTTCCAGGGCAGAGGATGGAGTCAGAAGAAGTGATTCTTCCACTTTCTCAGGTGTTTTCCCCTGAGGTCCTCCTCCCATCAGAAAACAGTCTGAGGAAAAGTCTTTGCGTGGAGATGGCATTGGAATATAAGAACATCATTTCTTTGGTAGCCAGTTTGATATGAAAGTAACTGAAAGTAACTTAAAATGGGATTTTACATAGGTTGTTCTTGCCAAATTTTATGTATTGAGTTCATAAGGCTCTTCTTTTCAACCTTTCCCAACTCACCAGTTAGAGTGAGAGGTGGCTGGTGTTCATCCCAGCCATTCACCCTATTTCCCACTAGAGAACTTTCTGGAGAACCTCATGGAGCTGGAGTAAAGCTCAAGGCAGTATTTGGGAGCTGACTGCTTGTTGGCCACTCCACAGAAACACTGGGTCGTTCAGAGGTACACAGAAACAGAGGAGTGACATGATGACAGGTGGGCACATGAACTATTCCAGATTGGTCTGTACGCATGTTTATCACCATATGGGCCACATCTTATTCTCCTCTGTATTTCACACAGCAAGGGTGGTTTGGGTTCTCCCCCATAAACAAGTTCTTGGGGGTTTCTGTTGTTTCTAGTGAGAGATTTGAGAGAATGCTTTGATAGGCTGCCTGGAGGAGGACTGATGAGGCCAAATTCCCTTTATGAACAAGTAAAACCTGGTGCATTATTTTCTAGAAACTATCAATGTATGGGCTCTGTGAATGTTGGTACGGAGAGAAACCAAACTACCTCCAGAACCATCAATGACCTTTTGGTTAGTTAGTGCCCTGGGTTAATGAATTTTCACTTATCATCAAATTCCCTGGGCTGTTGGGCTTTAGGATCCCAAAGCTAAGGTATTGGTATGGTAGAGACATGACCCTGGCTGTGTCTGGTCCCTTGCAGCTCCAGATATGGTGTGAGCCTGTGAAGTGCTGGAAGGCGGCAGTGTTTACACGTCTGTGTGCACACGGAGGGGTGGCAGTGCTGAGGGCTTGTGCTCTGAGCTGGATCATGCTGTCATGGTGCCCACCCGCCAAGTCACACAACACTGATTTAGGCAATTCTGCCTCCCCTGTGCTGCTGCTCTCCATAACAAAGGCACAGCGCCGCTGCCTTCTCCCCCTCTGCCTTCTGCAGCTGTCAACACCTCATGCCAAGAGTCCAACATTAGGAGTGTTTTGAGCTAAAAAGTCCTGCTCAGATGATCATGGTTATATCAACTGAAAGATTTCAAGGCCCTTCTTAGCCAAAATATGTGATACACACCATGAGTCCAATCATCCCCCTTACAGTCATCTGTGAAGAGTTGTTTTTTTCAAACCAAGCTTTTCCATTATAATTTTCTTCCATTCTTGTTTCAGCTCACTAAGCATTAACCACCATGACCTACTGCATAAACCCAAACCATATTAAACAGCTTAGGTTTATAGCCAAATCCTATCACCCTGTTTGGGGAATGGCTACAATGCTTGGCTGTTTCTATAGTTCTGTGGGTTGGGGTTTTTTTGGACAAAGTTAAATCTTTACTTGACTGAAACATTTTGAATGTGTTTAACACCACACTGCTAAAGCAAAACACATAGATGGAACCAATCCATTTGTTTAAGAACAGAACAAATATTAAAACAAACATAAATCCCAAAACCATCTGCAATATAAGTCCAAAACCTGTAAAAGGAACTGACAAGATTTTATGAACTAGCTTATACATATATATATGTGTGTGTATTTGTATTTTATTCTCATGGATTGTATTTATGTCAGAACACAGAAAATGGCCTCCACCTTTTAATTTACTTGTGGCTCAACCTAATCACGTGCTTTCCCATGGATAAAAACCCACTGCTCCTAACAGAGCTGCCAGCAAGCTGACGTAAAAAAGAACGTTGCTGAATATCATGTTTTTAGTTTTCAAAGCAAAAGGCAATGAAAGGTGAGGGGGGAAAAAGCCTTGTAGGGTGATATAAACAAAAGGATAAATAGCAGGTCAGAAAATTCAGGCAAATCATCATCAACCTGGGACATTCTGAGCAGTGTCTCCACAGAATCATACCTGAGCTTGGGACTATTAGATGTTTTCACTAGTAATCCAGGATTAGATATAAAGTCATTGCTGATAGAATTTGCAGGTGATGAAGATTGGTGGAAGTATAAATAACTGCAGCATCCATGTAAGGGAGATCACGGGTGAGGCTCAGCTTATTTGGGCAAAACATGTTTTAACAGAGCCAAAGGCAGTGCAGTCCATGCAGGAATGCAGAATGCATATTCTGTTACTATCAAACAGTTATGAAATTTCATACGTGGGAAAGGGGCAACCTTCCTGCAGGCAAGGAATGTGAGGGATGCCTATATGGGACAGGTCATGGTGGGTGAGTAACTTAACCTGAGCTCCAGGCCTTGCTGAGACTCTCAGCTTTCCTAATTTTTCCAGGGCATGTAGAGATCCCTGAATGGAGAGGGATGATTGCTATGATGGCATCAGGAATGTCCCAGCAGAGGTGGCTGACCTTGGTCTGAGGGGTCCCCCATCAGGAGTACTGCTCTGTTATGTAAAGCCTGTTGTGTCTTGGACAAAACCTGGGAAATGAGAATTAGGAAGTTCAAGCCAAAGTAATTATGCCTTCACAGCAATACATGTGAAAGTACTTTAATTGAAGTCTTGACTAAATGGTACCATCAGTGAACTGGGAATAGGATATAAATATGACATGTTGAATTCCTAAATGGGTGAGTGTGAATGATATTTCTTAGAAGATCAGATGGACACAGTGTACAAAGAATTAAAGTCTCTGCTGTAGGTGATACTAAGGAGCTGAGCCTGTTTGGAGCTTTTACCTGTGATCCAGAGACCAAATCTTCAGCAAAAATCTTGGAGCAGACAGGCATCTCTGTCTGACCATGAGTTCAGGGTAGGAGGTCTCCACTAAGAGCTGAACATTAATCTAGATCTAGATAAGGTGAGGAGGTCTACCTAACTCATTGGTTATCCCACTCTGCATGCTTATGCAAGACCCTGATTTATTCCATGTTTCTGGCACATCCAACTTCTGAATTCTCTCCACCTCTTTTTCTTTTTCCCTTACTGGCTTTAGTCAGCTAAACTTCACTGAAGGCACAGCCCCCACTAACACAGAAAAAATGCTCCTACATCTATAGCTGTTAGTCTGCAGAGCCAAGATGCATCTACATCTATAGATCGATAACATGTTTATATGTTGTAAGTGCTTTATGAACACTGTAAATACTGTACTTCAGGGCTTTTAATGTTAAAAGTCATGGTTCTTTCTTACACACGTATTCCTCCTTCAATAGAATGTTATTGCAGACCTACGCCTGTGTGCAAATTCAGTGTGAGTGAAATGGTAATTCTGCAGGCACCCCAGCTTCCTTTCTATTTAAGAATGTAAAAAAATTATAGTTAATATAATGAGAAATGTCAGAAAAGCACCAGACAAGGGCAGCAGAATAAAATTCCAAGAATGAGAGACCTTTCAGACTCAAACAGACAAGGAGGAGATGGAGAGGTAATTTGACCACTGGGGAAATATTTGTGTGGAGAGAAGAACCCATTTAGAAGAGGGTTCTTTCATCAGACAGAGAGGGACCAGTGTGATTTAGAGTGAGGAAGATTACAAGGCAGAACAAACTGCTAGGGAAAGCAGCATGCTCTCTATTTCACCCTTCCTTTAAATCAAGGCTGAATCTCTCTCTGGAAGAGAATTTTCACAGAACATCAATTACTGGAATCAATCTCAGGAACAGTTGAGTGAAACTTAACAACCTGTGACATAGGTGTTCTAAGCAAGATGATCCTTTGGCCCTAAAGTCCCCACATCTTAGGGATGATGAAGAGCAGAGCCCTATATAGCAATGGGAACAGAACCAGAGTGTAAGTAAGGGAGGGGTAGAGCAATGATGTCTGAGCAGTCAGCATGAGGAGTGCTGTATCATTCACGTCTTACACCTAGATGTCAGCAGGAAGTTAAGTGAATGTTGTGGGACCACAAGGGCAGCAAAAAGCTTTACTACACAGAGCGGGTGCACATAAACATCACTGCTTCACCAAGCTCCTTTGATGATCTTGCCTTTCCATACCTGTTGCTCTGGAAAGTGCTTTGACCAAAGAGGAATTTCACTAAGCAAGGACAAGGTTCTGTGAAGGTACACTGTGATTCCCTTTCAGTTCAGCTGGTATCTTTTTGCCGTTCAGGAGATGGCATTTCAGGAGTGGAAGAAGCTATTTTGCCAAGCCTTCTCTCAGCTCATGGTTTACTGCAAATATTGATGGTTTACGACATGGATGTTTTATTGCTGAATTTTCTGCTGGGCTGTTACTTGATTTCAGTAATGAATTCCAGCCTGCTTACTTATTTATTTATTTACCTACTTGCTTATTTTAAGCAGAGCTAACAAGTTTCACAAGAATTATGTGTCATAGGGAGGTGTCTTAGCTAATTAGAAGAAGCAATTTGCAAGAGCAGGAAACCTCAGCATGTGAATTAAATTTTATAAGAGAGTCACAAAGTGCAGTATGTTCTCAACATACTGATAGCAGAGGACTGTACTGAGACAAAGAAGTGCTGCACCAGGGAATGATCAAGTCCTGCCTGATCCCTAGCAAAAAAAAATCTTATTTGTTCCAAAGCAGGAAAATCCTTCCTCATCTGCAGCTGACTGAGAATCCCAGATCTTCATCTGGAAACTAAAGTTTGTGATGCGACCTATCAAAATTGTCATTAATCAGGAGAGGGATATCCACTGCCAGCCTACTAGATAAATTTTTAGAAAAAAGCATATCCTTCTTTGACTTGAATATTGATGAATCTTATTTTTTCTGAGTTTAGTTCCCATCTGAAAATGAGTGCTTCATTATTACTCATGCTTATTTCTCATTGGAATAACCTTCCTACCCCCTTAGGTATGAGACAGTTAATGTTTAAATGAATGCTGGATGTGCCATGTAAGTAGAGTCTTATCTGAAATGCTAAATTGTCTTTGTCACTTGGAGCCTCTCTGAACTTCATAACTAAAAAGGGAGGAAAACAGAAGAGAAGAGGCCAGAGAAATCCCAAGTTCCAGGTTTTTTTTTTAATTATTTGTTGCAAAGGACCAAGTATTCCTGCACTAGAGCAATTTTTGGTGAGAGAAAACACTGTTGATATTTTTCTGAGGATATTTGACATTTATTCTTGCAAAATGTAGGTCAAACACTGTGCAGGCAACATTCCTTCTTCACCTCTCACCAGAGACTGAGCTCCCAGACACATCTCTGCTCCCAGAGCTGGCTCCTCAGAGCTCAAATGTGGAGACCAAAGCCTCCTACAACTTGAATGCTCCAGCTCTTCCTGGACATGGAGCTTTGTGTAACCCAAACCTTACATCCCTGTAGTATGATTTCCCTGTCAGTGCTTTCTCACACGCTAAAAGGGCCTGGAATGACTAGCTGTGACAGTACCACCTCCTAAAATATGCCATGTTGTCATTCTTGACCCACACTCCCACGCTTGACTCCTACTTGTTCCGTGCTTGCACAAATGAGCATTTGTCCTGGGTTGCCAAAGCAGGAGCAGAAGCTTCCAGTATTGTCCCTCTGACATTGACCAATGCTAGATAACTACCAGGTGGTTAAAAAAGATCTCTACCAACCTTGGAGGCACTGATGTGATACGTTACCAGCTGACACCAGCTGTTGATTACCTAAACCTTGCAATTTTTATTTTCCTTAATGTACATCAGCTGCAGAGCTTACTGTCACATAACAACTGCCTAATCTCTCTATTCTCCTTCAAATCAGGAATTTGTCTCAATAACAATCTATGATTCTGCAAATACATTATATCACACATTAGGATATTTGTGCAGGTCCTTTAAAATGCAGTCACAGAAGCACTCAGAGGACTACATAAGGTGTAGATGAACAAATTCACTTAGAAGTATCATTCCTGTGTACATATTTGTGAGAGGTCTTTTATTTACTCAGATAAATCAGGGCAAAATAATTATACATTGTAATTTTTTATCTTTAGAAGTTGTATAATATATGCCAAATCAAACATGTAACTTATCCATCTTTAATAGCATTCTTTGTGCCATATAACTGAACAGCTGCTGCTTTGTCAAGTGACCAAGAAATTAGACTTTGGCAAAACAGGGGTTTTCATCAGCATATGACCTTAAGATAACATTTACATTTCAGGAGATGCTGTTCCAGTCAGAACAGAACTGCAGGGCAAATTCACATCTCTGAATACTCATGGAGGCATCTGACAGAAAAGCTAATAAACGTGTGAGATTAGTACAGTTTTATTTTCCATAAATCTGGGACATGCTCAGCAATGTCAAACGGGTTCTTGTGCCTTTAAACGAATAAATAAACCCAAGCTTACTCTGAAGCTCAGAAGTGAGGTGGAATTCATTTAGCTCATTACCATTTAAATGATAGATGGACAGGGTAAACTCTTTTCTTTTGAGGCAGGGGATGGACAATACGGAGAGGAGAGCAATGATATTACATAAATTTGGGCTCCCAGGCTTAGATTATTGGATTCAGATGTTTTCAAGGAAATTATTTGCTCCAAAAGGGCTCTTTGGTTACTTACAGGTACAGCAATCATATTTAAAATGTTTTTACTCACAGGCAGGCTCCTATATCTTCACTCACACAGGATTTACCAGAGGGTTTATCCTTGGGCTGCTCTGTTGAGCACAGAGAATTCAGGTGGGTGTTTTCAGAGAGTTAGGCTGCCAAGACATACAGAGGAAAAAACAACATGTTTAGAGGAGAAATATTTTGCTTTTGCCATTCTGGCTATAATTTATTTCCCGCTTCTGCAGTAGGTCATTATTTGCCTCTCCTAACTTGAAGAGAAATTCAAAGGGGGGAGAGGTAACAGGTAGGGTTTTTGTTTGTTCATTTATTGCATGAGAAAAGGAGGCACCTGGGTAGCTGAGAATGAGAAGCTAAGTTCTTCATACTTAGCCTAGGCTGAGTAAGAAAGAAACATTTCAGTATTCTGTAAATTAACTCAGTCCTCTGTCAGCCAATTTCCATTGGAAAGAAGGAATAAAATGGTGACTCATTTGTATTGTGTTATTTAAAAGAGATAGAAAGGGACCCCAAAATTAATGAGAGAGTAGATTTCATGTGTGACACTTATGCTTCAAAAACACGAATTACTTGCTTTTTTTCTGATTTCCTTGTTACTTTGAAACATTTGTAAACTCTCCAAAAGTTTCCTGGGCACCCACAGGTCTCTTCTCACAGTTTCCACGGAGCTAACAACTCCAGTCAGAGATATGGATGGATAACTGTGGTGTGTACAGAGCTGTGACAATGTTTTGATGTTGGTATCAGACACCTGTGGTGACATGAGAAGAAGGATGGAGAAAGGAATTTTGTGGGAATCAGGCAAATCTTATAACTCTTCTTCATAATAGTGCTTCTTCCTAACAAAAGAACTCTTTAATAAATGGTCCCACATGTGGCTTTTCTCAACCCAGTTGGTGTTAGTGGCCTCCTGAGTGGTGACAAACCTTTCATCATCCATGCCATTTCCAATTTTTCACATCTGAAACCTGATGTTCTGTCTTGAACTGTTTGTTTTTGTGCTTACCTCCTTCTTGCCGGCTGTTTTATATCCCTCCCTGAACTTCAGACCTCACCCAAGATAAATATGGCCTGGGCTACTCATGGAGAGCATATCCTTGCCTATTTCCTAGAATATCCCTTCAACTGGGAAAAATGCAAATAAGAAGTTATTTTTTTTTCTTTCTTTTTTTTTATGCACAGGAACAACTCTTGCACCACCATAAGTTATAAAAAGAAAATACGATAGATACAACTCACCACAGCAAACCGTATGCCTGGACAACCATTGACCTCTGCCTAGAAACACACAGAATCCAAGCCCATGAGTGATGCTCTGCTCACTTATACACATGCTTTGAGCCAAAAACCGGGACAACCATCTGCACAAAGGGAGCCACTTTTGAAAGGGGAGATGTATCTACTCATGTAGCTCTTGGAAAGTGACTGGTGACATCAGGAGCCTCAGCTCTGGGACTACAAATGCTGCTTTAATCTTATTTTTACTGTTTATGAGGAATCCGAAGCTTTCTCATTTTAGAATTGAGAGTATCAGAAACCTTAAGGCAAAAAGGTGGAAGGGCCAAGTAGGATAGTAAAAACCATAGGATGATCCTTAATTGCCTAATTTTGGTGAGACAAATAGTGACAGCATGAGCAATAAGGAGGAATTTGGGTGAAAAAAAAGTTGAGTGACTAGTCACCCTGAATACCAGAGGCTGCTCTGTGAGGACATTAATAGTACTGGTGGATCTTCACCAGTTATTATGGGAAATTAGATGCGTAAAAGGAACTAAAGAAGAACCACTGGGTACTCCCAAACAGTATTTCAGGTAGATTGGGTGTGTCAACAGAAACCATCCCGGGAGAGTGTTGTGTCTGATGTCCAGCCCAGGAGGAGGACCCAGAGCAGGAAGGGTTGCAGTGTTAGTTGGTGGCGCTTGTCTGGGTGGTTCTGCAGAGAGAAACCTGACAGATAATTGTAGGGGTGTATTTTTCTCATAAATAGTTTTAAAAGTAAAATAATCCTGGGTGACTTTTCATCATCTCAGGGGTGGACTGTCTGACAGAGTCACCTGCTGCAGAAGAGTGTCACCCAAGTGTCTCTAAACTGAGTCCCTGATTCCTGAGTCCCCCTTTACAACATTAAGGGAACTCCAAGAGGGTCACTCTCTCCAAAGGGCTCTAAGGGCTCTTTTTCCCTCTTTCTTGGCCGGGAACAGCCTAAATTTGTTAACACAAACAGGATGCAGTGCCAACTGCATTGCTTTTGGGAAGCGCTTTAGTGGGTGAGGTTGGGATTTCCACTGACGAAGGAAGTTTTCTGAGAGGAGTTAGTTGATGGGCAAGTTCATAAGTGGCTTGGCTTTCTGTTGTTCTGATCTGCTGGCATTTCCTCTCTTACTTCTCCCCATAATTTAGGAGTCTACAGCAGGAATACTTTAAGATACACAAATAAAATGAGATGAAAAAAAGTGTTAATAATATATCCAAAGATTGGAGGAGACAGAGGGAGGACAGAGGGAAGGTACTTTTGCTTCTACAGCACCACAGAATGAAAACATCTGTTTCCAGTTGACTCACATTCCTAAAGATGCACTAGTCCTTGATCAAAGCCATCCAGTAGATCTTGCCTGAGCTGTGGGGTTTATACCAGCAGTATATAGCTGGCTCATGGGCAGCCCTCACTGGCCAGGTAGCTAACAGAGCTATTTGCTTTTCTTTATTTTATTTTAAGGAGCTAGGCTGCATTTGCAAACAACAAATTACATTTACCACTGTTGACAATTGCAATAGTTCTCGTGGATGCCTCATTGCTCCGGACTTGGAGCTCAGCCATGGTGCTATTGCCTCTGTGCCCACCTTTCAATTGCTGTTTGTCAGCCATCCATCCATCCCTCTGATTCCCTGGCAGAGCAGCCTGGAGTTAGGCAGGCACGCTGCACTTCGCCGTGCTGCAAGCGTCTTTATTTTTGTTGGCTGGGGAAAAGCTGCAGGTCTCAGTTTCTTTTAAAATATTTTGTGCTAAAGAGAGGAAAGGAAGCTGAGCTGCAGAGCCTGGGGGCTCCATTCGCTGCTCAGCTTAACTTCTTCAGGTCAGCTGCCAACAGCTACCAACACTGTGTCTTCCAGCATCTGGTGTTGGCGGGTGATTTGGTAAAGCCCTGCATCACGTGCCTCCCTCTAAGCCCATGAGTCGTCCTCCTGATTTCAGTGAGACTATTCAAATCATTCACATGCCTCAGCTGTAAATGGAGGTGGTGAATGGAAACAAAATGAAATATAGAGGTGTTTTCCTTTATATATGTTGCCCACAGGAGGACTGACTTTGTTGATGCTGACAGGTCATGCAGCCACAATATAATTCCTTAAAAATATATATCGTTAAAACCCCTCTTGTTTAGTTTCTGAGGAATGAACAAATGGGTTTTCAGGCAAAAGTTTAAAGTTTGTTCCCTCATATTTGCCATGGACCACACTCAGACTAGGATTACTCTAAGCAGCATGTGGAAGGTATAATTGAATAGCATATTACAAGCTGAGGTCTGGCAAGGCTTTTCAATTTAACTTGGGCAAAACCCACTGTTTTTTCAGGCCAGCAGAGCAGTATCTCATCACCTTTCCTTGCACCCAGCACATATCCACAGGTGGATCAAATGGAGCCTACTTCCAGGAAAGAATTCAAACTTTCATCCCGGGCAGAAATTGAAATGCCTCCACTGCTTTTCTGCCTTGCCTAAGATGTTCTCTGTGTAAACCCATACTTAAACTCTGAGCATGGTGTTGGGCTGTAATAGCTGTAAAGACCTTCATACAAAACTGAAGTTTTAAGGTCAATCATCAAATCCCAAGCATTGCAGATGGTGTGCTGGTGGCTGCACATCATTTGGACAGACCCAAATTCCCCTTTGGCTCTCAGAAACATCCCTGTTCCCTGGCATGGCAAACTGCTTCTACTGCTTAGGGTGCTTAGGAGAGAAAATGTGGCAGAGCAAGGGCAAACAGAGAAGCCACCCCTGGGTAACCCAGTTATCCTGAAGAGAGCCCTGCACACGTGTGCTTCCTCTTGCCAGTCCAGGAGAGGTTATCTCACATTTTCCTCAGGACTGGGTCTGTATATGCATTTTTGGCACAGAGGGGGTGATGTGTCAGAAATGCAGAGTGTTGCTTAGTTAATTCATGGTGGTGTGTTCATCCGCTCTCCAGCATTGTAACTCTGGGGCTGTGACATGCAGGAGCTGCTGCAATGCTGATGTTACATGGTTCGCCTTCTGTAAAAAAGATCACCCTGAAATGTATGGATCTGGAAGCTCTTCTGACATGCAGATCTCCCTTCTGAGGGAGGATATGGGTTCTGTATCCCAGATTGCATGGCTTTTCTGCTGGGGGTCCGGGAAGCAACCCTTGGCTTTCTCATTCTGGTGAGACTTTGTGAGCAGGGAAGGAAGAGGGGAAAGGTATAATGGAAGACTCAAATCTGATCTGGAAGTGACTGAGACCTGTTAAGCACAGACCCATTTTTAGACCTCTGCTCTATAAATATAGCTCCTGCCACCAGCACCTGCTCTACCAATAAAGTATCATCTGTGAGATGTCACTCACTGACATTCAGTGTCACACAGAGAAACAGGCCAAGCATTTGCCGAGCTGAGTGTGTTCTCTACAGGGAGGAATATAGCTACAGATCATATGACCTGGATAATATTTGACAGGATTATGCCTCCATACATGTTTGCTCAGCACCTTACGCACTGAAGTTCCCCCAGTTTGGAGCCACAGGACATTACTGTAACCTGAGTATTATTTATGTTGGCAACTAAGAGATAGATCATGGGTGAGGAAAAAGAAGCAATGCTAGTGAATGGATTTGGGTGTTATGTCTTTAGCATTAAACATCTTAATATTGATATGAGACTGCACTTGTCTCCACTAAACACAGTGGAGAGATTCTGTCTCAGAAGCTTTATTTTCCGTAAAGATCTTGATTTTCAGAGGTCACGCATATTTTTATACATTTTTGTGGCTCAGAATTGCTCACGCATATTTTTATACATTTTTGTGGCTCAGAATTTCTCTGTTCTGCATGACAGCTGCAGTTCCATGACTGATGGAAGGATTTTTCCTCCAGGAGAGGAGAGAGGCAGCAGAATTGTGGTGCCCATAACTAGAAGGTCACACAGCTGTGTTCACCTCTTTCCATTCCCAAGTGGAAAGAGAACTGGTCTTGCATCTTACAGTTTGGGATTGCCTGGGGCAGGTTTGGTATTTCAGTCAGACATGCCAGGGGCAGGCAGTTCTGGCTCAGAGAGCTCCCACACTGACATTTTGGGCTCCTGTGCTGCAGCCACTACAGATATTAACCAGCAGCACTGATGCTGGACCTGCAGGTAACTGAGGGGAGCAAGCACATGGGGGAGGTGGTATATCTGAAATCTCAGTTGCTGAAATCACCTCCTGGCCACGTCACCACCATTTACCCCACTCAGCCCCTTGCTGCACACAGGGGTATTAAGGATACTGCTTTCCATTCCCAGCTCTCATAAAGTGCAATTGTGGTTCTTGCTGTTTTTCAAAACAGCTTAGCTACCAAACTGTGGGCACACAGCCTCCTTTCTCCTTCTTTTTGCTGTCCTCCATCCCCTTACCAAACACCTGCAGTGGCTTTCAGCACACATTCATTGTCTCCCTTTTGATTGCTGCATATATGTTCAAATTGTTATTTCCCAGCTGATGTATCGCATGAAGGTACTGAATTCCCACCCTTCCCTTCCCTCCCCTCTTCAGATCTCTGACTCTGGTCTCACAAAAGCACCAGTTTTATTGTAACAGAGCTCAGCATTCAAGCCTCATTCTCAGATTTGTCTGTCTTAAAACAGAAGATATTATAAATATTGGCGAAGGCAAAGCAGAGAGCGTAACCTCCAAATCTCTCTTGTTCAGATCAGATGTAGCCTTCCTGCTGTAATCATTCCTCTCTCCCCCTCCTTCCCCTCCCTTCTCTCTCTTTTTGGATATGTGTTTCTCTCTGACTGTGATTCTGCAGTGGCAGAAAGGGGTCAATCTATCTGTAAAAGATGGACTCAGCCAAGCTTTTCTAGCTCTTTCCTGCTGATGGCAATTATCCGGAGGTTGGCAGCGGTCCCAGAAACCTGCAGTTCCTGCAGTCCTGCTGCTGTGGGCCTGCTCCACAAAGCCAGCATCCTAAGAGGATCACTTGGTGTGATGCCCAGGAAATGACAAACAGAAAAGGTCACACGTACTCCAAAAAGATATACTGCTTGGCAAATTTAATTGACATTGTGCAGCTTTTAAAAATGTCCCTGCAGACATTCCAGCATTTAACAGATGCAAGCAAAGAACAGAAAAATAACAGGGCTTTAGAGAAAGGGCAGAAAAAATACATTCTGTCCCCTCAAAAGAATTTTTTCATACCCCGGTAATATCCTTTCACATGGTCTATTGGATCAGGATAATTTTTTGTTACCCCTGACCTGACAAGTGAAATCTTCCATCCCCTCCCCCAGCCTCCCTTCCTTCCCTCACACATGCTGCTGCTTTTCAAATCATTGAGCTTTCATTTCACAGGGTAACTGTCCTTTTTTTTTTTTCTTCCTTGCATGTTAGTCTGTTAAAATATTGTACAGGGAACCAGCTCCCTGTCAAGGCCAGCGCTGTGCTGTGTGGAGGGTCACCATTGTGTCCTGTGTTATCTAGCCAGAGGAGAAAAATGCTGTCTGCATCAGTGGGCTTTTTCTTAAATGAAAAGTAACAGGAGATCTGTGGAAATTTAAGAAGGTGTCTGATATCTAATTTGCAAGGGGTGGTGGGAAAGCAGGAGTGGCCAGAATGAATTTAGGATGAAAGCAGGTAGTCCTGGTTCAGCAGGGACCACACTCAATAAGGACTCAGCTCTTCTTTTTTTTGGTTGTTTATTTCAGCCTCGTTTTGCTAAGAATGAATTTAAAATCAATTGGATTTTGTGGTTTTGCTTTAAATGCTCCCCAGTTAGATGGAAAAGGGGGGGGGGGGAAGGACAATAAGTATGATATGACTACAGATGATAAAGCAGATGTGACACAGAAGATCTGGATACTTGTTCCATTTACACCCATGCAATTTGGGATGAAAAGCATCATCTTCCCTACATAGCTGGGACCATGCAGTCAGCAGGATTCAGGTGGCCAGGACAGCAAAGAAGCAAGGTTTGAATCCATGGGGAGCTTTGAATCATCAGGTATGAGTCCCAGTGATCGTGTCAGCTGGACTGCTGTGGAGAGGAGTGATTGATCCTTCCAAAGCTTTCATGAGCTGCTATCCATATAAAGGGCCCAAACTCCCCCACTTTCAGAGGTATTGTAAAGCACCTGGTACATCAGCCTAAACACTTCAGGACTGTATAAAGTAAACAGAAATATCCCTGTGGGTTTTGCTCTGGTTACTACATTTAAGAAGAATTAACTACTGTATCTAAACTGTGGGTGTGTACATGGAAAGCACCTTTGGAACCCTGTCACTTACTTGCCTGGATACGGCCAGATGTAAGCAATCTTACAATTTCAACATAGAATCAGTGGAATAAATACTTTATGCAGAGAGGTATGAACAGAGATTTTACAGAGCATAGCAGCAGACCGTAGAAAACAAGGAAGAAGGACAATGCAAATAAATTTCGTTTTGAAATGTTGCTCTTGAATAATTAAGCATACGTCTGGAAGTGACAATATGCTCTCTGAACAGCACCTTGCTCTATCAGTCATAGAAGGTGGGGAAACATGCTTTTGACTTTTTTTGCAGCAGGCAAAATAACCCCATCATTGTGGTGACAGTTGGGACCAGAGCCTAAGATTTCCAGTCCACCTCTGTGCTTAAAGAGCAGGTCACACTAAAACAGAGGGGACTGGATAGTGACAGATCCATTTTGAGGCAACTTTCAGTGCACGTCTACTTCAAAAGAAGATCCCATTGGGAAGAAAACATGACATTTGACTTCTTTAGCATGGAGGTGGCAAAATCCACATTCTGAAGTAAAGCTGAATCTTATCGTCTAAGGAAAGGCTAAAACACAGGTGTGGGGCGAAGTCTCAGGACTTTACTCTTTCTAATTCTGAACAGGATTTGTCCATCCTTCATCCAGCTCAGTGTCAGAGCAAGTGGTGAAAAGCCAGTTATAAACTTCATGTCAATTCCTACCCCAAGCCACGCAGAGTGGGAGAAGCATTAGCCCTTCCTTCGAAACATCCTTTGGAACTAGTGCAACCCTGTAACAGTTTTCAGCTCTGACAAAGTCTTTCTTGGTTCAAAATGTTCTGACAGTCAAGAAATGTGTGAAATAATAAAGCTTCAGTTTACATAGCATTATAACAGGATTTTGGCTTCCTCATGGACCAGACAACTCCAGTCTGAGAACCTGCTATCAGAAATAGTTAACTTTCCAACAGGCATTGTTTCCGATAAAGGGCTTTTGCTCTTGACAAAACCAGCGTATATTAAGTGACTCATAGCTGTGTAATATTATTGTCTGGTTTCATAACACACTCTCCTGTTACACTGGACTTCACAGAAGCAGCACAATAAAATTCAGAAGTTGATCTCCTCTGTACTGCAGACTTATGTTGACACAATTATATTGGTCAGGAGAAGCAAGAGGTGAGATCTCTGGCTGTAGAGCAACAATCAAGAAAAGCCTGATTGTAAAAAGTGTCACAGAAGCCAAAACTAAGCTTTTACCATATCACTGCTCTTGCTTCAGGATGTGGGGCAGAAGATGAAGGATATACTTTCCCAAATAACTTAAACCTTCTAGTTCTGTCTTTTCAGGGGGCAAAATCTGTAAGTCACCTTGCTATTTGAAACATGAAATGTTTTATGAGTTAAAGCCTGATTTAGGTCTTCTCTCTCAAAAACCCAAAAGCTTCAACCATTTAGACCACAGGAAACTGGCCAGCTGTGGAAATATTAAGGCTTTTACTGCATTCAAGTGAGCTGTTCTGACTCCATCTGCTAAAATGAGGTAAAATGGTAAATTTCTGCATATGCTTGTTTTGACTGATACCCAATCCTGAGTACTTTGTAAGGCAGTTACACATGCAAACCTGATGAAAACTATTCAGCTCTTGCCAGCTCTGCAAGGTTCATTAGAGGAATCTGACAGGGTGGGTCTTCATAACTTATCTGCAGAGAGACAAAATTTGTAAACCTCTGCCTTGTTTTGTCAGAAAAAAAATGTTATTAAAATCAAGAAGATGCTATGGTTTTTCTGGTCATCTTGGAAGAATAGGTGAAGCAGCTGAAGGGAGGGCATGTACATGTCAATGAAATTATTTTAATTTATGGACTACTAATATTCTGCAATTCAACACTGGATTGATTTTATAAATCTTGCCATTAGACTTTCCTGTTTTCACTTCTTATATCTACCAAGTGTCTGGAAATCTTAGTAGATTAAAACTTCAGGAAACACAGAAAATCTCTCTTTGAAGCCACTCCTTTCTTCTCATGGAACATTTAGAACTAGAATAACAAAAAAATTCTAGGAATAAACCCCTGTGGTGTGTCAGTGTGAAATATCATCAGTGGGAACTCAAAGATTGCGTAGTCTCAGGAGAAACAGGAGAACACAATTTAATTAAAGTTTCTTATTTTAATTGCAAAATTGTATCATTTTTTAGTTCAATTTTGATAGGAAGAAACCCCATGAACTGGATTACGGCCAAGTATGATGGATGTTTCTGCTATTACACAACAGTTTAGGACGGAATCGTAGAATCTTGCAGTAATTCCATGGAAGGGACCTCTGGAGGTCACCTACCCCAGCCCTGCCCTCAGAACAGGACACACTGTGTTATTTTGGAGAAACCAGGGCAGGAAGGAGGTCATGATCAGCCAGGGGAGAAGCTCTGGTGCTCACAATTATCAGTGGAGCACTCCAGTACCATGCACAGAGGGATTTCCCAAATTGGGGGAACCTCAGGGGAGCAGAGGGAGTTGCCAGGAGCCCACAGCTCATGAGACAGGAGCTGATGGGACCCAAGTCAGGAGCAGTAATGTCCAAGCTTTCCTCCCCTATAAAAGAAGCCCTCAGGGAGCACTGGGGACCAGGAGCACGGCCAGCTGGGCAGAGGAAACAAAACAGAGTGTGGTAGCCAGGGCAAGCCTACATGAAATCCTAAAGTCAGAGGGACAGGCTGTCCCTCATGTGCCAAAAAATGAGCCTGAAGGGAAAAAGACTGCCTTTGCTGAACAGAGAGATTTGGCTGTAATTTAGTGAAAAAATGGGGAGTTAATGACCTTAGGAAGAAGGGACAAACAATTCAGGAGAACTACAAGGATGTTGTGAGGTTGTATAGGAAGAAAATTAAAAGGACTGAAGCCCAGCTAGAATTCAATCTGGCCACTGTCGTAAAGGACAACAAAAATTGTTTTTACAGATACATCAGCAATAGAAGTAGTTAGAAGGAGAATCTCCATCACTTATTGGATGTCTTGGATGGGCCAAGAACATCCTGGCTTGTATCAGCCATAGTGTGTCCAGCTGGCCCAGAGCAGGGCCTGTCCCCTGTGCTGGCACTGCTGAGGCACCTCCAGTGCTGGGGACAGCTCTGGGCCCCTCAGGACAAGAGAGACATGGAGGGGCTGGAGCGTGTCCAGGGAAGGGAACGGAGCTGGGAAGGGGCTGGAGCCCCAGGAGCGGCTGAGGGAGCTGGGAAAGGGGCTCAGGCTGGAGCAAAGGAGGCTCAGGGGGGACCTTGTGGCTCTGCACAAGTCCCTGACAGGAGGGGGCAGCCGGGGGGATCGGGCTGTGCTCTCAGGGTACAAGGGACAATACAAGAGGAAACAGCCTCAAGTTGCCCCAGGCGAGGTTTGGATTGGGTATTAGGGAAAAAATTATTCACCAAAAGGGTTGTTCAGCCCTGGCACAGCTGCCCAGGGCAGTGGTGGAGTCCCCATGCCTGGAGGGATTTGAAAGCTGTGTGGGTGGCTCTTGGGGACATGGGTCAGTGGTGGCCTTGGCAGTGCTGGGGGAATGGTTGGACTGGATGTTTTCAGGGGGTTTTTCTATCTGTGATTCTAATGATTCTGTGATATGACTTCAAGGCAGCCTTCCTGTCTATGACTTTTATTCTCCCAGTGTTCAGTACAGAATCTGAACACCTTCCACAGATAAACAGAACATAATTTTCATCTGTTTGAGATAAAAGTATTTTTCTTATTTTAGATATATATTTTATTTGAAAGACCTGATCATCATCCTCTTCTCTTGTTGCTGGCAGCACAGACATATGTCCAGGTGCCAGCATTATACTGCTAGTGATCACAGCTCTATATTGCAGCCTTAAGAGAGAAAAAAACCTCAATCTACCCATTCTTTTTAATGTATATCTTGCTGCCCTTGATCAGGAAATGCTTTTCCCTCAGTCCTCACAGCTCAGTTATTTAAAATATGGTTGTAGGCTCATTAAAGACAAGTAGGGACAGGTCTTCAGTTTTATGTTTTGCCTCAAAGACTTGGACATTCCAGTCTGCACTGAGCTTTGTAAAATAATTCTGGGACTTCTGTCAGGTTTGATTTATGACAACATGTGTCAGATGTAATTGTACCATCACTCTATCCATTCATTACCAGTGTTTCTCTCTGCAAATGCTCTGCACCAGATCTCCAAAGAACAGAGTGACCTGAGCTTGTTTTTCTAGTGAACAACAGGACTAGAGGTCCCCATTCCATCAAGTTTTGCAGATTAGTGACCACCCTAAAACTGAGGGGTGTGGTCAGAGAGTACAAAGCTGCATATAAAGGAGATGCCAGGAGTACCTGTGCCCAAATCTGCCCCATAAACTGAATCTCAGTGCCTGCTGAGAGGGCTTGAAGCAGCCCTGCCCTGTGGATATGTTCTTTGTACGTAAATCTAACACATCCTTAACACCTCTGGGTTGCATTTTGTGGGTGCACCAACTTTGCTGAGTACTGGACCCAAGATCTTTAAACTAGCTTATATTTTCCAGTGATAGACAACTTACAGGACTCTCAAATTGGTTTCATGCAAAAATCTGTGCCCCCAACCTATTCTCTCCCACACTTACCAGGAAGAAGCTTTTGGTCAGTGGCAAACCACTATTTTCTGATGAAAAGTAGAGGAGATATAACCGTGGAACTATTCTACTGCTTCAGATCAGCATTACTGTAATAACCAAACTCATAAAAATTTAGCTCTTACTCTGGTGGTTTAACTTTGTAGTCAAAACACAGTATTGGTGGGTTTGTTTTTTTTTTTTCATACGTCTACTTAGCTTTGAGATTTGATCTTTCCTCAGCTTTAGATTTCTTTAAATCCATAAGCCATAAATCCAAATAACTTTCAGGCTATTATGGCAGCAGGTTCATCACTGAGCAGTGACTGAAACTCAAACACAGAATTTAATTAACATCGGACAGTGTTTGTGGGAGGGAAAAATCTTCTAAAAATAATGGGGCATTTTCCTCTGAAACATTTCATTCTCCTGAGAATTTTGTTTTTTGAAGCTAAAGGCCTGAATTGATGATCTAAAAGTTGAGTCCTAAACTGCATTTTGTACCTTGGATGAATTTCATGTAGCTTAATCCCAGGCAGGCACCGTAGAATGTCACAAATTTATAGAGTAGTTCAGGTTGGAACGGAACCTCTGAAAGTCATCTGTCCAATCTCTTGCTCAGAGCAAGTTATATTTCACAGTTAGATCCAGAACATCAGGGTCTGGTTCAACCAAGTCCTGAAAATCTCTGAGGAAGGACTGCACAAGTGCTTCCGTGTATTACCACGCTCTGAGTGAAAAAGATTTTCTCATAACCAGTGGGTATTTCCTTTGCTGCATCTGGTGATGCACTCTGAGGAGACCCTGGATCTCTCATACTGATAAATCCTCTTTGGTAGTCAAGGACTGTGATTAGATCTCACTTTAGTCTTTGGACTGGCCTAGCACTTCTCTTTGCATGTAAACTAAAAGGTCCCCAGGAACAGGGGGAGAAAGCTGGGCTCCTGAGCTATGCCACTTCATTTTGGTTTTGGGTTTGGTTTTGTGTCCTTCCATCCACCCCCAGTATTAAAATGCCTGTGGGAAATACGTTGAAATGACCCACCTAAATTTCCTGTTTTGAGCCACCTGAATTCCTTGCTATTTTATGCAAAGTGAAACAGGAAAATCTGGGATCACTTTACAGGACAACTCTGTCCACCTTCAGAGATATCACACAGTCTTGATAAATGACACAGGAGTTGGGTGTCAACGATCCCTGAGGGTCCCATCCAACTCAGGTTATTCTATGAAAAGCAAATTTTTGTTTCTTGCATAAAAATCCCCCCGAACTCATGCCTTTCACTTCTTCCTTGTCAGATGGGTAGAGACATTTAGTCCATCCAGTGAAATCTTTCAAAATTAAAGAGGTTCAGTATCTAGTTCTGGGACACACACGAAGATGAAAACCAAGAATAAACCATGAACATTTATGCAAAAAAACCCCAACAACCCTAGAAACATAAAGCCTTGAATAAACGGAAAAGCAAAAAATTCAAAACCAAGGAAAGGCTGAAATTCTGGCATCAGGTTGTGCAACTCCTCACCACAAGATGTCATTGGGGCCAAGAAATTAGTGAGGTCTGCTCAAGCAAACAGGGATATCCAGCATGATCAAGGGATGCAAGACTTCATGTTTCAGGGTTAAGACCAATCTGTAACTGTTATGATTCAGGATGAAATGCTCACTGAGAACAAATTACCCAACATCTGCCTTCTACAGACTTAGTTCACATTCCTTAGAGTCATCTGACCCAGAGTGTTGCTGGAGACTGGATACTCACTAGCTAGTCCACGTGTCTGATCCAGTCTGGCACTTCTTACTTTATTATGGCTCTTGTTTGTTTGCATTCTTTTTTTTCTTTGTACCATTGGTAAAACATAACCAGAGAAAAGCAATTAACTGTTCCCCTTGCCCCTGAACACCTGATTTTTATGCACAGAATGGCAGAGGGGAACAGAAGGCAGAACTGTTGTGCACCATGATGTCTCTGGAGCTAGAATTCTCCAGGACAAGGGGCCATTGCCATTTTCCTCCTCTGCTTGAGCCATTCTGCTAGCTGTGCAGCCCTACATTCCAAAATAATGCATTTACCACTATCCTCTGTGCACAGCCATGCAGTCTATCCCCGTTCTCTTGCCTAACTGCCTTGATTTCCCTAACTGCAGACGAAGCCCAGCTCACAGCTTTCAAACCTCACAGAATTCCACTGTCTTGGAGAGAACAACAAGCATCTATAGCACCATTCCTGTTCCTACTGCATCACCCATTGCTCCCTCATTTTGTCTTTGCTTCTGGTAGGCTGTACAAAGCTCTGGGATAGACCACAGCTCCGTTGTGTATGCAGATTATTTTCACCTAACCTCTAGCACTGTGTTAATTTCAGTGCTCCCTGCTGTGGATTTAAATCACTGGGACAATTTAGCTTGCCATGTAACTGGAACTAAGTCTGTGGGAGTGCAGAATAGATGGAGTATACTATTTTTGTATCTTAAAGATCATAGTTCTTTTAAATATTACGAGTTCTAAATATTTAACTGAAGATGATTGATATGTCTATTTTCAATACAGTATAACACAACTTAATGGAGTCGTAAGATTTCTGCCAACACATTATAGGATTTGGAATCTAAGTAACTCTTAGATTACTGGCATCCATGTCTCCCACCACAAGTCATCAAATATTGTGGTGGCAGCTATGATATAAATCACGAGAGTATCTCTCTCTGTCATTGCTATAACTAGGTTCCAGGAAAAGGAAAACATTACAAGCAGGTGAAATCCAGAGCATTTATACTCTGAGGTTTCTGGCCCAACGGTTTAATTGCAATGGCAGTATTACACCACACAGTAACTTGTTCAGAACTGAAAAAAACATTTGTGTTTCGATTTTGAAGACACCTTTCAATGTCCACATCTCTCTCTGTCTGATTGAGGCTGACTCTATGCTAGAAATATTCAACTGCGTTGATTCTTCCTCATCATCTCAAATAGCCAGCGATTATATTCAGGATTATATGCATCTAAAGCTTGAGACTTTCAGGTAATCTGAGGCTTTCGACAACCTTATTCTTTCAGATATTTTTGGTGCTATGTTAGGATGGGCTTTTCATCAGGAGGTAGGTGTTGTTGAAGTTAGAGGATTTCTCAAAAGAAAGGGGGGCAGACCAGGTGACTCTACTCATGCAGACTAGGTTTATTTAGGTTTCATCAGCAACCTCACACGTTGCTGCTGCTCACAGCTATTGCCAAACATCTCTTTTCTTGAACTGATAACTATTCACCTAAAATGGTTGTTGGGACTTGTCTTATGTAGAAAAAATACACAGTGACGCTACAAGAAATTCACTTAAAGAGCAAGGTTGTCTTCTCTTGCTTCTACTACTCTACAAATGTTGACATATAACCAAAAGCTCAACATTTACAAATTGCAATCCAAGGTAAGGTGTAAAATGCAGCAGCACTGGTGAAATAGCTCCACTCTTGACTCTCTTCAAGGTTGACAACATGAGGCTCTCTGGTGCACTGAGAAGTAGAAATCAAATCTCCAAAGAAGACCTATCAAAACTGCCTTGTTCTACTCCCACCACAATGATGGGCTCCTGTTAACCCCTCTGCTCTCTGAAAAGTGCTCCTGAGGACAGACCACATCCCTGCCCAATACCCTGTGAGCAACAGCACTGCAGGGAGACCTTACCCAAAGTGCTTCTAACTCTGACCAAGTTGCCAAAAAACCATGTGGGAGGAGAGGAGTCACTCTAAAGAACACAAAGACTGTTTGAAAAGGATTCAGATGTCGACTTTGACAGAAGGAGAAGAGCCTGTCTCTGACTCAAATTACAGAGAGAAATGTCAAGAATGGTTTAGCCACACTATGTATTGTATTCTGCTGGGACTGAACCACTCTGCTCACTGTGAGCTTGACACCACCTGAGTCATTAGAAATGGTTTCCATGGACAAACCCATTTCAAGCCTCAGAATACAGAAAAGTTCTCTGTTTGAAGTGTCTGTGAGTATTCCTCCAGTAATTTCATATTTGGATTTAATAGCTGAAACGAATGATGAAATTCTCTACACTGTCACATATGAAGAAGGAACTGTGAAATGCTGATAAGATGTTGAAACGAAGGCAAGGGGATTAAAAGGTCATTCTGCTGCACTTTTTCATCTGGTGAGGATTTCAGACTGAACTAATTACCGTAGTACCTGAACACTTAATCGACTCTGCCAAATTTGTTAGTGATCTCAGTAATAAGCCGAGTACACAAACATCTCTATAAGGTCTCAAAACATCTCCAACACACAGGTGAAAACGGGGCTAATGGGTTCAGTCCACACTGGACTGGAAGATCCATGCTTAATTTCTTCAGTAAATGGCCTGTAGAGAATTTTCTCCCCCTACGCATTGTCTTCTCAATTTGGCTCAGGAGAGAAAGTACAAGTTTAAATGTGCACGGACCACAGTCAGTACAGAAGTACTGCAATACAAGGAACAGCCCATTCTGTGATTCCTAAGCTGGAGAAGTTGGGGATGACTGATGTAAACACATCAGCAGGGTGTGGGCTTGAGAAAGAAGGGCTATATTCTCTTGGTCTCTTTGTGTCTCCATTGACCTGCCTTCATTCTATTAAGAAGACATGAATCCTTAGCAAATAACTTAAACTTGGTACAAATAAAAAATAAAAATAGAAAGAAACTGCTGAAAGAGAAAAATTGATTTTTTTCCATCATGAGTTTTGACTACTAGTACAGTATTAGCATAATATTCAGCAGCAGACAATCTAATTTATAGAAATAGATGCTCAGAAGCTTTGAAGTGTATTGTCTTTATACTTCTGTAGTCTTTATTATCTTTATATTTCTGTTCCTCACAGAAAAGGATTTTGAGTTTAGAAGCTGGTCACAAACCTATAACATTTATTGCATTCTAAACTTGGGATAAGCCATTTGTGAAAGAAGGTACAACCATTTAGTGTATTTACATGAAGTCCTGTACAGATACCTGTGTTTCAGTTATATCCTCACTGTGGTGCCCTGGGTATTCACTGTGGTCAGATGAGAAAACATTTGTCATTGTTTCTTGTGTTTTGACATGAGATACCACCCTAATTTGAGGCCTGTTTATGGGTTTACATGATACTTAGGGGAAGTTTCTCAAGAAAAATTATTATGGAGGAGCCATCTACAGACTCGCAGTTCCAAAAATCACTCCTGATGGCACCTGTTTATTTATTCATGTGATGGGGTATGTAATTATAAGACTGTATGAATTGCACTGTAGGGGACAAAAAGAAGTAGTTTTAAATCAACAAATACTCCCTTCAGTCTGTGCCATGGCACACACTTATTTTTTATTTATTTTTTGGTACATTCATCCCTTTATTAATCTTCATTACATTTCATACTGTAGCACCTCCAATATTCTCTGAGCTGCTCACACTGATTCATATGTTTCTCAGGATTTAATCCAAGCAGTGGGTTCTAATATTTTGAGAGACGTGTACTGACACAGATGCAAAATTGGTATTAAACTAATACTCTTGCAATTACAAATCTCATAGCATAAAGCTCTGGACAAGAATATTAGGAAGTGAAAGGAAATATAACCCAGCCAACGGCCTCTTCCACAAAGTGGCTGAGCCATATTCTTGTTGAATTCAGTGGTATAAGATCAGGGCCAGAGTGTATCTAGTGCATACAGAGATGATTTTAGTCCTAGGCCCATGTTTTTGTAAGAGAACTGGTCAAACATTTCTTTATGAAATAGCAGACTCATGGTTTTAGCTCTTTGCTTTCCTCTGAGTGCATGGCCTATAACCTGGGCTGTTGGATAGGTTATTTCAAATGGAATAGAGAATCCATTATACTAAATAATTTTCAATGACTGAAACCAGTGACTGGCTGAGGATCTTGATTATTTTTGCACTGACTCTACTTATTTATGAGCTGAATTTTGCATTAATTACTCAGGGTTTTTTTAAAGAATTAACTTTTCTGTATTATTCATACTGTTATTCATAGTAAATTTTTTTCTGATTTTATAACCAGTACCCGCTACTTCCCCAATGAAGATTTTCACAGGGAGGAAAAAGCATAACAAAAAAATTCTTTTTTTTTTTTTTTTTCCTTTAGGATTGGAATAAAACCTCCAGCTTATTTCTTTCAAAGGAAACCTGAGATTTTATGTATTCAACACATTGTGTGGAACTATTTCAGAGCTTTGGGTCACAAATGGCTTCTTTCCATTATGAGTAATAGTGTTATTCCTGGCGATGTGAGCTTGCTAGGTTTTGCTCACAAGTAGAATCTGCCTGTACATATAAATCAGACCCTGCAGTTTCAGGAGAACAGAAGAGTCACAGCTCATCCCAAACTTCCAAGCTATACTGGCGATTTACCTTAACACCCTACACTGCTGAGATTTCCATAGCTGTTTTAGTTCTGTTGAACTCAGGATTAAATTGAAGGAAGCAGTTTTGGGACCTGGCCTTGGGGGCGTCAAGAGGTGAGACTGCGGGGAGAGAAGCTCATGAATGGGTATCAGGCTGGGGTCTGCTGGGAAATGCACACCTGTCTCAGAAATCCATGATTAACACTGGCTCAACCAGCCCCATTTACAATGTGTCTGGGAACCCCTCCTTGCCCGCCTCTAAACAGGGCTTGACATGTGGAGAGATGAAAGTGGCCTCCACTCAGTGCATTCATTCCTCAGTGCTTTTACTTTCAATTTTAAGGACCCCCAAACAGAAACTACCCCACGTCAAAGCTGTCAGTGTCTGCCATTACACAAAGGATGGATCTAATCTGCTGTCTTCACCCAGGCTTGAAACACCCCATGGCTGGGAAGGACGTGTAGCATTTGGCTTTTTGCCCAGAAAATCAGACTCTCCAAAAGGTCATGCGCACACACACGCACACACTTGCAGAGGTGTCTCTTGGCAAAAGGAGATGGAAAAAAAAAAAATTCCTTTCTGCAAGGTTAATTGACTTTAGGGCGAACTTCATCTGAGGACAGCCCCTTGTGCTGATTGCCTCTGTTCGTGATTTGGTTGGAGTGGAATGGATTCTGCACTCAAATAATCAGGCAGCACGGAGGAGTGTAAAACATGGGAGAGCTGATTTATGTCACTGGGACATAACAAATGGCAGGCAGGGCTCAGAACATCTTGTGATGAGCTCTGGGTGCATCACACCCTCTGCTGATGTCAGTAAAGACTGCTAAGTGCTGGGCACATTTGAAAATGAGAATCTCTGTGTAAGTTGTGAAATACAGACTTGGGGGCTCTAATTCAAGACTGTCAGTCAAGATTATTCAAAATATGTAGAAACCCATTTATTACAGATTTTTGATGACACCTTGGTACCCTTGAAGATCCTGGCCCTCAACTTCACCAGAGGAAAATTATGGAGGTGTGAGTATATTAACATATTAAATCAGTCACAGGTCCTAAGCAGATAAGGGGAAGTGGTCCACATGTACATATTCGTTTTCTACAGACACTGAGAGAACCTCTGAAAGCTTATCCTTCCATACTGCCTTTTTGATGGAACTTCGTGTCCTCTTTTTTTTTGTTTTTTTTTTCATTTGAAATGGGACACATCAGTGCACTGTTTTAATTTAAACGGTCATTTGCTTTCCCTGAGTTCCCCCCTTTTCCTGACAAAGCAATAGAGAATGGTGAGAGGAGGGGTGGGTGGTTGTGTGTGGGAGAAGCCTGTCAGGAGGCAAGACCTCAGGAGGCTCCTGCAGATCCTGATCTTGGCCCAGTGCTGCACTGACCCAGCTCTGGGATTTCCAGATCAGAGCAGGGACTCACTCACACAGCCTGGGAAAAGCAAGCCTGGGTAATATCCTTACAGATGTGTGTGTCAGTGCTGTTGACAAGGAGTCAATACTTGACTATTTCAGTCCTTTGGCCATAGGGAAAATTAACATCACAAAGACACACTGTTGCAAAAAGCCAGGCTCTGAGAGGAAGCACTAAAGATTCATATGCAGCTTTAAGGAAAAATGATTAGTTGTTATTTATATTTTAGGTGTACCTGGAGATCTCAGTTGGACTCAGGGCCTTGTTTTGCTGGCTCCTCTCCACTTCCTCTCTTGTGTTTCTCACAAAGTACACCTTTCACTATTACCAAAGCACTACTGAGAATACATTACATTATGGCCAAAACCTGTTCCTCCAGAAAGCCAAGCCTGGCTATCGCCTTATCAGCCATATATAAATTGTTTAGTTTTAAGATTTCATCCTATCTGCAGATGGATTAAGAAGTTGCAAGGTCCAGTAATTACAACCCAGAACAAGTCCAACAAACCTCCTTGTTTCTAAAGGGTGGTAGATGAAGAAAAGAAATGGAAAAAGGATCAGCTCAAAATTTGTCCTCCAAGGGCCATATTAAAATTTATAGATTAAAAAAAAAATATATCATGTATCATAATGAAGCCAAATCAGCAGTTTTGGCCTTGCTTCTCTAAGCAGAAAGGCTTTGCTGTCTGACTTCTCCTTGGCTGCCTTTCTGGGCCTGAAATTCACAGCTGCATTGAAGCCGAGCAAGTCCAATAAAGCCATTTGTTTTTCACTTAAAGAAAAAAAAAAGAAAAAAAGAAGAAAGAAAAAAGAGAAAGAGGGACATATAAATGGATCACAGAAGAAGGCAGCCATCAGCAGACATTTAGTCTGACCATGGCTAGAAGTGCAGATGGTTCAGAGGAACACAGCCAACTTGGCATTTATATGAGCTATCTTGTATCTCCCCCTTTTTTCCCTACACTGGCACTCAGATTGATTAAGAGGTCAAATAAAGGCTGCTTCAGTGTGAGAGTGTGCATGATGTGTGACAAAAAATCCTGTCTCACAGTTCAGGCTTTCTAAACAACATAAAAGACAAATCAATGAATAAACTAATTCTCAGCCTGTTTAAGTCTTTTCTTCCTGAAAGCCGTATGGACCTTTCTCTCTCTCTCTTGGTTTTTGTTTTCTTTTTTTTTTTTTTTCTGTTTATCTTTTCAAATGTTCCAGTGACAAAGTGGTAAATGAAGACAAGTAATGGAATGTGAACATAAGGAGGTAGAATAGGAAAGTCCCTTTTAACAAAGCAGGTGAAAATTACTCTATATTCAGTAGACAAGAAATATTCTCCAACAAATGTCTTTTCTGAATTATAAGCAAGAGAACAAAACCAAAGAAAGGTGAGGTGTAAAGGTCTTTCTAACTGGCAGCTTCCCATGTGTCAGTCTACCTCTTTCACTGCCCAGTTTTTTGTACAGGGGTTCTGCATGTACCTGCTTTGCAAAAAGCTGAGTCTGTGAAAGAGAATGGGAATTTGGAGATGTCTTCTGCAATAATAAAAGTAATGATTTTCATATAAATTTAGACACGCGGGATTTTGATGGTGTTTAGACATCTGTCTTTCAATTTCTTTTAGGATACAGTATGTCTGGACACCTAACCAGTACCTAAATCACAGACTCCTTAAAAAGAGACCCTCTCCAGGCATAATTGGTGACCTGCCTGACTCCTTGGAACCTCCTCAATGTAGATCATCTCCCCTGAACTTCAGAACCTTAAAGTGGTTCAGCATCTGAAAATCGGGCTAAGCTAGGAGCTTTATTAAAGGCAGAAGCCCACCCCTAAGCAGATCTAAAGGCTTGGGTCTGAAGTGAGGCTCAGGTTGCAATAGCTCAAGCGGGCTGACTGAAGTCCTGCCTATGCTTTTAAAGCTTAATTGTCCCAGGTGCCACGGGGATGGATACATTGAAAACAGATGGAGAGGTATTCCTGAGCATCTGAAGATAAGCAGATCAGTTAGGCCAGGTTCTGCGGATCTTGTTTGAATAGTTAATCACAGGAACACAGAGATGAAGAGAACCACATGGGTCACTGAGCTCAGGTCTGTGAAATTTTCCCATTATAATTTACAACCTGGAGAGTATCAAGAGCATGCCAGGTGCTTTATATAGTCGAACAGTCTGACAAGCTGGCATTTATTTTTGAGCCAAAGAAGGCCTGTTTGTTTTATGAATCAAGGTTGTTGTTATTTTTTATTTTGAGGCTGGGAGGTTGATAATCATTTTGTTTGCACTGTACTTTGTGAGGGGATACTTTTGCTCACCTCTCTTACTATTGACTCTGCATCATGGCTGAGCATTTTAATTTAAGAACTCTGATTGTTAAAGCATTCTCGTAACTACTGAGTAGCCTTTGAATGTATTTTTGCTTTGAGCTATTTAGACACAGCTACACGCAAGTGTAGATACTGGAAATTAACAATAAGTACACATATGTGTCATATATGCTTAGGACCACCCTATGTTCCCAAAATTTGTGCACGGTTTAAATACCTGCATGCATATAACATAAAAACTCCTTGAAAATCCACCTGAAGGGGAAATTATCCCCTTAATCAGATTGTTACTTTTCCAGACACAAAACCAGAAGACAACAGATACACCTTTTCTTAGTTGGGATTATTGATGCAGTTTAATCACTTTGAGTGTGCACTAAAGAATTAACAGTAGCCTGATGTTAAAATTGATAACCAAAATTCTTATTTACTGTGTATGAGTTTACATGACAAAACCACGTTGTTATGTCTGCTTTAAGGAAAAGTCTGTCAGGGAGTTTGACATATTGGTACAAGTTTCCCTATAAATATCCCAAGAGAAAGAAAGTGTAGATGATTTTAGAAGCATTTATTGGACTATAAAAGTGAAGATTATGAATAGGTCAATATTTTTTGAAAGGTGTTAATATAAAACAGTGCTAAAAGATTCAGAAATGATCAGTAGATATTTTAAGCTTGCTGCTGACTGAAAGTGACATCCGATAAAGATGGAGATAAAAATATCAATAAAAGATGTTATCTACAGCATACCATCCATTTATTTGTTTGAGTTGGTAACAATTAGATTATTGACTATAAATAATTTTGTAGCTCTTGGTAAATTATTTATGGAAGTGTCCTTAAAAAAACCCTTTTGTTCATATGATTTGCACACGAAAAGTTCCATCAGATACATAAAGTGCCCAACATGTTCACTGGGCAATTTTTGTCTACTAATGAAAAATGTCTGAAATCTGGCCAAGAATAACAAATTTAAATCAGTTAAAATAGCTTTGTGCCACAAATATCATCAGATGAGTTAAACTTCTGAAAATAGGGACAGAATGATAAGAAACCAGGCTTGTTAGGATGTTCCTTGCAGCATGAATGTTTTCAGGAGTGTTTCCAGATAGCCAGTGTAAGGTGGTGTAACAGGAAGGATTTAAAGGTAATTTGGCTCAGGTATTAACTCTTCCACAAGTCAGTGTCACTAGAAAAGTCAGACATACCGTTTAAAGCCATCTGAGGAAACCCTCAAAAGTAATCCTTGGACACAAGGCTGAAAACACAAGTTCTCATGCGTAAGCAGAAATGAATTTTTGGGCAATAAATTACAACAATGGGCCACAGGATGACAGGCATCTGCCACACATAAATAAACAAGTGAGCTGGACCTGAGCTACCGTGCTGAGACTTGCAGCATGTGAGGACACTTTATTACAAGAAATAGAATCCAGAAGACATACTGAAAACTCAAGAGATTCCTGTTAGCCCTCCCTCCAGGAGCAGTACAGATCTGTTATGGTGGGACAGGCTGCCTAATGAAATGTTACTTTGCTTTTTAGCAGTACAGAAGTATCCAGCACATTAAGTGATGATGTACTACCAGCTCGTAAATGACAGATTGTTCATTACAGGACTTCAGAGAAGTTAATAATCATGATAATGGACCACAAGTCACAAGTGTCTCTTGTATACCACTTTTTCACTTTTATAGACAAATATAAACTTAACACATCAAGCCCTTGTGCTACACAGTCAAGTGGGAGAACCAATTAAGCCAGTTGAGAGGTTTTGCAATGAAAAAGAGGGAAAAGTTTACCCAGCACACTCCCCTGTCTTTTTCAGACTTCCAGAGGGCTGGGGAAGGAAGAGCAACTTCTTCACACAGAATATCTTACAAGCTTTTGAAAATAAAGGCAGTTAACTCTGAAGCAGCTATTTAACACTTTTTTTATAAAATGTCTCAATGTAGTAGACTAAAATGACAACAAAAAAATTATGTGGAAAAAATCCAGCAGAAAAAAAGCTGAGTTTTTCAGAGAACTGATCCTAGGGATTACTTACATGGGTAAAAAGAGACCTGTTTTCTAAGGACAATAAAAAAGGTTGCTATTCATTGCAACATCTTCAGTCTTCTTGTCTCCCACTACAGTGGAGTGGAAATCAGTCCCCACTTCTAATTATTCGCAATTACTCCAATTATTCCTTAAGAATAATCAGAGAAAATAAAAGGAACATTGCAGACTGCAACACCAAAAACAATTACTCAGACTTTCAGCAGGTTTCCATTTAGCTGCCACAATTTTTTTCTGGGATGCAGCTATACAGACACCATGGAAGTCCCTCAGGAATGCAAATATGGGGATGACAGGAAGATGTCCGGCCTTACCACAGAAGCACCAAGAGTGTGCAAGAGCACCCAGTCTCAGCTCTGCCACTTTCCCTAGCAATCACTTCCAAGTATCAAATTTTAGCTTTTAGTAGATCTTGGCATGTATGTGTCCACAAGACTGGGTGGCTTCTCACATAGTTTTCTATGTGCCATTTCCTATGAAGTTATCAAAAAACTTTTCCATTGCTAAGAGGAGAGGACTGAGTTCCTAAATCCCTGCAGTGCACCGTCTTAGAATGGATTTTAGGAAAAACCTCTTCGCTGAAAGAGTGGCCAAGCATCGGGATAGGCTGCACAGGGAAGTGATAGAATCCCCAGCCCTGGAAGTAACCGGAAAAGCACGTGGGTGTGGCACTTGGGACATGGTTTAGCAGTGAATATGGCAGCGATGGTTAACAGTTGGACTCCATCATCTTAGAAGTCTTTTCCAACCTTAACAAGTCTACTATTCTATGATGTACAATTCGATATTTGTAGGCTATAGTTATCCAGGACAGCTTCTGGATCCCTTGTGAGTCCCTTCCAGCTGAGGATATTCTACAATTTTTACTTAAAATACAGGTGGGCAGGATATGACAGGGAAGTTTTGCAGAGACAAATTGTGGCTTTCACTTAAACTAAGACAAATTGATCTGGGAGTGATTCAGGGTACTGCTAAAATTCAGGTTTGGTAGTGTATTATGCCAGCCTATTTTTTATTTCATACTTGTTAAAGAAAAATATTGTCATGTGTTTTTAAGTATAAGAAAATGGTCTATGCCTTAGATGGACAGAGGCCTTTTGTCATCAAAGAAACACTGTTCCAATCTTTTTTGGTGTTCTGTAATTTTTTGATATAGGAAAAAAACCTCAAAAATTTAATATATTTGGAAAACCTTTCTTCGTAGTAAACCTTAGAGTTTCTTGCCAGAACTCTTGGGCACAAATTGACGCCACCACTTCTTAAGTATTTGTGTGATCTTTCTAGTTCTTCAAGCTCTGGGTTTAATTCCTAGACTGGAGAGAGCAAGGTAAGTGCATCTAGAAACTGCATTTCAGCTGAGGTCTCGTTGTCCCCTCTTTCTGGATCTGGAAATATGTTTTGGGACAAGCAAGTGGAATACATTCAGAGCAAAGTACACACACTGTGGTCTTTCATATGGCAAGCAATGCCCTTTACGGATATATTAATAAGTCAAGGTATTTGCACCAACACTAGAATGGAAATTGGGTCTTTTATTACAAGTAAAAAACTGCAGCATTTTTTAAAACAAAAAACCCAGCCCAGAAAATTAAATATCTTTCCACATTAAACTTAAACTTCTTGGGTAACATTGATGAAAGAAAAGCAAGAATTTTTTTTCCCCCCCCCCCCCAAGGAGAATATATCTTAAAATAATTTCTATTATTTATAGAATTCTACTACATGAAGTTGCTTATAGGCTGTTGGTTAAGATGGAAAATAAACTGTCTTTATTAATGTTTCTGTTTAACAACAATTAATATAAAAATTGCCAGCCTGACCAATGGCCTACAGTAAATGAAGTAGTTACCAACACAAAGAGATTTCCTTGACTTTCTGAGCCCCATGATGCTGCTTAGAGACTTTTGGAGCAACTTCATCCTTTTTGTTTCTAAGCAGTTTATCCTGAGGTAATGTTTTAGACTCTTCCAGCAACATAAAAGGACAGCTGGTATTGCTGATCTCCTTGTTTATCCTCCTGCTATTAAATTCACTATGTTCTAATGAATTCATTTTAAACTGAAGCTATTCAGGAGCTCTGCTGTTGCTGATGTCAGGGTAAGTCAATGCTGCTCTCATCTGAAGACTCTAATGTGCAAATTACTTGCTACCAGTGCTCTGACTCCGTGTGTAGGCTGAGACTGTCAAATGTTGGACAGACACACTAGCAACCTAAGTTTTACTGAGTCCAGAGTTAGAAAAAAGATCTTACATAAATAGAGTGTAGACTGCCAGTGTAATGTAGTCTATGATAACAAAATTCTGATTCCCCTCTTCTTACATCCGAGGAGAACTAAATAGCAGGGAAAATCCCGTAAGTAATGCAAGCAATTATATCTGTTTTCCTGCAGATAATTTATGCGTTATAACAATACAGGAAGGCCACCATCCCTGCTTGTAATCATAGGCTGAGGCTATTTTATAAACAGTGAAACCACCCATTGCTGTTGTCCATCGTTTATTACTCGCCTAATAAATACTTCAATTACATTTAATAAATAATGTATTCAGGCTCAGTGAAGTGATAATTCTTTAAATTAATTATTAAATTCATGCAAAAAGACTTTATTGCAAGCACTACTAAAGGAAATTTCTGTCTTTAATCTAAAGTGATTATTCATTATGTGCAGTAAAAGGCTCCATTTGCATATTATTAGTGAGGTAACCTTTAGCCTTCCTGGCAACAATAAAGATGCATCTTGATGTTGCTGTGCATTAATGTTCTTGGTTAGTCTTCCAAAACTAAAGTGATGATAAACAATAGGTAATAAAGCCTTTGTTTATGGCCTTCTACCAGCTGTTTTTTGATATCTCAAATATACTACAATGACAAAATGTCCAGTAAATGTATTACAGCAAGTTGTTAAAAGGTGTTGCCTGCAGATGGTTGATGGGAAACAGTAAAAGTGGAACCAATTAATGCCCTAGAGATCTGAGTAGTAAATTCATCTCAAACAGACTTTTTAAAAGCTCTCTCTTTGATGGTCTCCCATGTGCTGTGCTACCCTGTACTTGCTGCTGTCCTTGCCTGCTATACAGCAGAGACTCTGGGACTTAGCTGTGCATTTTTGCAGGGCTCAATTCCCCAGACAGCAAATTTTCTCCTGTCTTGAGCAACTCTCAGTACTTACAACAGGAGTTTCTAACACCATCATGTACCTGCCCTAACCCAAGTGTCATAATGAGGAAGAACTTGCTATGGAGGGAAGTCCCAGTGATTTTCATTGACAGAAACCAGAGCGGCTTCTCCTTTCACTCTTTTAATCTTTCTTTCATTTCCTCTTAAGTCCTTAAAGAAAAAATTCACAGGAATCCTTAAAGGAGAAATGACCCAGGTTAGTGAGTCTGTAGGGTCTGGTTCAGAGCTGTGAAATTTGACAGCTCACAACTGGGAAGACCTGTCCTGTGGGTACAGTGGTGTCTTGGAGCTGAGCCGGCAATCTGGTGTGGGCTGAGCTGTAAGTGCCACTGATTCACAGCGCTGCCTGAAATCAATCTTGAAAGTCAGCCTGAGTGGCTTCAATGAGTACATCTGGCCAGGAGATGACTGCACTGGCTGGATCCTGCAGGTCTTGGTCCATCAGCCCTTCATCCATGAGGCCTTCTAAGACCTGACTGCTGGGATCTTGGATATGTGTCTAGTCTAGGACTCATCTGCTTTGCAGGGAAACTCTGACTTGTTCTCCCCTCTGAGGTGTTTTCCTTTCAGAGATGGCATTTCAAAGTGTAGTGTCATGATCAAAGCTTATATTTCATCCAGGCACATCATCAGTGCAGGTAACACCCCCCAACCACATTGTGATCAATGAGGATCGCAGGCAGGAGCAGAGCACAATCCATCCCTGGGGTAAACACAGACACTGAGCATCGCTTACACTGTCTGAAGCTAGAGTTTTCATTAAGTGGTCTGCCCCTCTGAATGATGGAAATCTAGGCAGCATATAGATCCTCAAAGAGCTCTAATTTGTGTCCTGAGAGCCACTGATTAAAAAAAAAGAAAAATAAGAGAGGAAATAATTGTAACTATTAAATTATGATCATGTTGCTTCTCCTACAAGTTTACAGTCTCAACCACAGTGAATTTTTTAATGAATGGTCTCCGCATCATGCTTTGTTTTAGCCCTCTGCTTTTAAGATATTAAAAAAATAGTCTCCAGAAAGACAAAATTGAAGCCAAAAATTGACCACAGGCTTCTTTTAACTATATGCCAGGTGAAAAGCCTTTTATTTTTTTTGAGTATGTACCTTGCCTTTTCTTTTTCTAGTCCCCAGTACAAGCCAAATACAGGTTCCTTCACCTGGCAGGTGTTTGGAAGTAAGACTGATCTTTTAAGTTCCTTCCAAAACATAACATTCTATGATTTCTGAAAAGTAAATTCATCTAATACATTCCAGCTGAGAGCTCATTATTTTAAAGATGATATATATTTAATAAATATACATGCAGAAAGCACATACTCTTTCCCATAGGCTAACTAAGAGGTCAGGCGGGGACTTTTTCCCACCAAATGCCAAGTGATAAAATTTTGTTGTCTATTTGTTTGTGGTCATTAAATAAAAGCACCTTCAAAAGGCAGTGCAAGGTGTCCTGAGGTGCTCATCTGAGACAAGCAGGATAGTTCCCATTGAGTGGCCAAGCTCTGTAGTGGAACCCCAGTAAATTAGAGTGAAGAGTCTGAAACTACTGCATTTTACCAGGATGTGTCCTGCCCATAGTAAAACCCCAGTGAAAAACATTAAAATTTATAGCTTACTGTGCTTCAGCAGATCAGGACAAATCACGGGAAAGCATCAGGGTGGTTATTAACTTGTTAATGTCCAGGACAGCAAAACAACTTGTCCTACATCAGCATTTGACGCTGTGTTAGCTGCCATGAGTTAGCTTTGTTGCGGCTCCCTTTCCTGCTCAGGAAGCAAGACCCATTTTGCTCTTTAGCCATATTTGTTTCTCAGATAAGGATGTTGCCTGAAGAAGCTGCAGGAGTCTCTTATCTCCCTTTCCAGATCTTATTCCAAATTAAAGGCATTTTCATTTACAAGTTACTCATGAATTCATACAAAAATGAAATATATATCAAATCACTCTAGACCCTGCTCAGAGATAAGAAAGAATTCAGCATTTTATGGATCCAGGCTCCCTTCCCCCATCCTGCTCATATTCACATCTCTAACATGGAGACCTCTGGTTCACCTTTGAATCACTTATGTTCTCTTCACCATAGCAATCAGCTCAGTCCTACATAAAGTGTAAAGTGCTGACATTTTCAAGCAGCCTAATGTTTCTTGCAGTCATCTAGCAGCCTTTCAAATGTAGAATCCTAGATGCCCTTGCTTTCCTTAATCAGCTAGCAGTGGAAAAGAAAAATGGAATAAAAAGACCTCATATATCCTCCCTCCCTCCTACAATTTACTCTCTGTCCAAACTAATCCCCCCACATCCCTCCCATTATACAGATGCAGTGAGATCTCTGAACACAAATGTTGTAAACCTCAACATAACTTCACCAATTCACACTAAGGGAAATAAATTTAATTCACTCAGCTTCTCATCATCTTACGGCCCCTTTAGGGCTAATCATCTGTATTAACTTTCTCTGGAGTCTTTCTAATGTCTAAGTGCTGCTGACTACTTTGTAGCTGAAATGCATGTGGCAAGAGAACAAATTACCCAACAGTGGATTTATTTTCTACAACAGTGGTTTTACTATTTAAAAGGAAAGAAGCAGGTTTGGAGTGGTGTTGGTTTAAGACTTGGATGGCAGGTTATGTGGCTGACTATAACAGCTTCATGCTGGAATTTGTAGTCAGTATTTCTTTCCTGAATAAAATTGATTGGCATTTACGCAGCCAGGTAAACTTTATTACTATTCAAAAGCCACAAATTATCTCCTTGATTTTAAGAAAGATGATCCATTTCTCAGCAACACAATTTCTTGAATTACCGAATTTTAATAGCTAACTGGCTTTCTTTTTCTTTTTTTTGTGGATCTGTAGTAAGTACAGTTTTTAATAGCTGGTCTTGAATGCTGGTAATAGCTCATGCCTGACTTCATGCCTGACTGAAATGTACTTTTTTGAGGTGTTACACAATGTAGACATGCTTTCGTTCAAGGCTGTAGATTCAAATTCTTGTTCTTCCACAGATTTAGTGTGTTCTTCTGAGTAAGGACTTTGAAGTACTGCTGCCGATACATTTTTTCCTTTACAGTCTGTTTAACATTCTCTATGGGGCAGGAGTTGTTAGCTTGTATTTTTATCAGGATGTGAATTGCATACTACACAAATCAGAAGAATTTATTTTCCTGCTTGTTGACTCCTCACACCTACGTTGCCTTTCTTTCCCTTGACCTGTCATTTTACCCTTTTTCATCTAAGGGCCTCAATCACCATGGGAAGTTGAGCTCCTACTATTAGTCCTCATCCTCTGGTGTTTTCAATTCTGTTAATTCCTTGGTAAAAAGTGCTGTTTAGACGTGCTTCTCTGTGATACGTAACCACCAGTGTTAAATCTGCATGGCAAAACCAGAACTTGACAACTACACACTTCTTTCCTCCTCACTTTTCCTCACGGTTTCTGGGCCCTAAAGGGAATCCATTTTTAATGGACAGTTATCTGTTCTAATTATAGACTTACGTACCTTTCAACTTCCAATCTGAAATCTCTTGTGAGGCAGCCTGAGTTTGTATAGCATCTGCAGATATGAAACTTCTACTTTGGGATAAATTCGGATGAGCTGAGTAAAACCCTGTGGGGTATCACCAGTTTTCAAACAGACCAAGCAGAAAAAAAAATCAGCTTCACTAGAAATCTAATAGTTCCTCTTTTTCTTCTGTTTTCACATGGGGATGTTCCAAGTTTTTTAAGGAAGGAAAAACCAAAAGCTGTGTAAAGACCAATGCAAAGAGGTGTTTGTGTGCAGTAAACGAGGGTATATCTATGTCTGGTTTGCAGAGTGGAAGGGACTTCTCAGTTCTGTGTGGAGATATGAGATGGGTGTAGCATCTTTTTCCTCTCCAGCTACCCTGCTTTCAGTGGAGGGAGAACTTTCCCACAGACCTATTCATTCTGGAAAATGACCAGCAAAAAACGGGAACAGCCCCATCAAGGTCAGCTGGTTTTATAGCTGGAGAGATGAAGTGTTTACTCCTAGTTTTCAAAAACTGCCTAGTTGCCCCATTTTTCTGCTTTCCTTCCTGCTCTTTAGATTCAATATTATTTTTTGGATCAAAAATTAATTCCACATATTAAAGCAGTCGTTTCTTCCAGCACATCAAATAGTTCCCGTCTAGTGGTCTTGATCAGGTTTTTCCTTTCACAACAAAAAATCCATTTGCAGACTGAAGAAATTTTGAAAATGAATAGACTCTGTTTTAGAGACTAGAATTTTCTTTTGAAGTCACAAAATTCACCACCAGTCTTCAGTACAGATTCAGGCTTCCAGGGCCAGTGGGCGCTAATCCTGGCCCACCAAGCAAGATTCTCACTCTCTTCTCTGGAGGAGGAGTTGCAAAACAGGCCAAGTGTTTGGGTTTTCAGACAGCAAACTGCAAAACTGTGGCTACTGGCATCATTTGTGCCTTTCATATTTCACCCAGCAATCAATCTCCTTATATCATCAGCTAGGAGAAGAGAGTTCGATGAAAATCATAACTAAAGACGTGAGTGGGAAAAGTGGGGACGAACTATTGTCACAATGACCACTACTGACCACGGCGCAGGCTGGCTCCAGCGATGTGCACCAGGAGCGGGGAGCAGCTGGAGGCATGGAGCTTTGAAGCTGCTCCTCTGCAGCCTCTGCTCTACCCTGGGGAATGAAAGCTCCAGGCACTGCAGCAGCCAGCAGCCCTCCATGAAAGAAAAGATAAAAAGTAGCAGGCAGGCTTGCCACTGCATACAACCCAAGATTTATTGAAGGGGATCCATGGTGAACAAGTGACAGCTGCCCGGGGACCAT
>NW_024581096.1:20581964-20710374 GCF_017639235.1 Corvus kubaryi | reverse complement strand
GCAGGGTGACCATACCTTATAAAGGGGGGTTGAACAGGGGGAGTAACTCGACCAGGGACCAATAGGTGGATTAGGAGGGAGGGGCGCCAGAGGGGAGGACCTACACCTGGTCCAATGGTCTTGGTGGGAGGAGGGAGAGGGGTCACATGCCCCAATGGGGCGTCGAGGTTTAGGGGAGGTTATGCCTCCCAAGAGGGAAGGCATCCAAGGGGGCAGGGTCTCGGGGAATTGACGGGGACCATATAAGGGTAATTAGGGAGGGCTTCGGTGACTGGCATAGAACAATCCAGAACTTGGGGGGGGGCTTTGGGTGATTGATAGGGAAAGAGCCGGAACAAGGGGAGGGGAACACCATATTGGGAGCACCGGGGGAGCGGCTTGGATCTAGGGCAGACCAACCGGGAGTAGAAGTGGGGGAGATAGGGATGAACCATTGGGGTGCAAAGAACATACGAAAATACAATAAAACGTTGCACTGCCACAGACTATTTGGCTCAGATTAGGAAAGTCTGTCCATGTTGTGAAGGGCATGTGGTAGTAGAGGTAGGATTTTTTCCTTTTTCTCCCAATGCAGCCCTATAGCTTTATCCTTTTCCTCCTGCAATCTCCAGATGATGCAAGTGCTGCTATAAATGATATTTCAGCTTTTTATAACTTCAGACACACAGATTACCTCCCCAGCATCCTTTTATTGCTGAGTGTGGGTGAAAAAAAAAAGTTTTTAAAAATGTGCTGTCCACTCATCAGGTTCAGTCTATTTCCGTAAAAGAACTGAGTGGAAAAAGAAAGGCAACAGTGACTGCACAGCAATGTTCATATGCTTTGGGTGAAGAATTATATTTTGCTAAACCTTCCAGGAAAATAAACCTCAGGAAAATAATAATGCTTTATAGAGGTATGAGACTCTTTTGTCACCAATCAATGATATTTTGGCTTGCTATGATTTCTTCATTGCCTGTCTCCATCTTCACCAGGGTGCATCATTTTGAGTAATCTTGCCTTTTTTTTGACCTCTTTGCCTATTGATTTAGTTAAATTAATAGCAAATCCACCAGAAAGTCTGGTTTCCAATGATATTTTTATTTGTTTTTCTTCTGAAATTGTGGCTCATGTTTGATGGATTCATCTAGAGTGATGAAAAGGAAGGAAAGGTGAAAACAAAAGTACCTGGAATAAACTTTTTTAGAGGAATTGTTGAGACTAGGACTAGAGAGAAGTCAGGAACCCTATTTTTCATGAGCAAATACTTCCAAATTCAAGCCAACAGCTGCTCTCTCTGCTGTTTCTCTGTTTTGAATGACAGGAATTTGAAGACGTCTGGCCAAAATTTGCTTTTTGAGTTGAAGGGGTAAAAAGAGGAAAAGCAACCCATATAATTTCTGAATCATCATTAGAGCAGGAGCACCTGCTCACTCCCTGTCACCATTAACTACGAGGAGTCCACAGTGGCTGCACTCCTAATTTTGGCACCTCAGTTTAGTGGCCATGGCGGTCTGGAAGGCATCCCAGATTATGTCCTCTCTTCCACCTTCTTCCATTTGTACTTGAATGAATGTAGCTCTTGCAACTGTACTAGCAGGATCACAAATTGCTTAAATGTGCTGAAAATGAAGTGTAACAGGGACATACTAAATGATCCTTGTGGAGCACCATTATCACTAGAAACTCAAATAGGTGAGACATGGCTAATTGTACCACCCTTCAAGCAGACTGGAAATTTGTATTGAGGGTAAGAACTTGATTGGATTTATAAAAATGAAAATTAGCCTGTATCAAATAACCTTCCTTTAGCCCATCCTTTATTCTTTCTAAGCAATAATCTGCCAACCAGGGAGAAGACTAGTTCCTGCCTTTCTGTCCCACAACCCCAAACCTCTTGTTCAGCCCCTTTGACAGAGACCTGCATATTCTCAGTGATGAGGATATTAGTATTTTACTGCTGACACCCCAGTTCTGAGCTGATAGGATTTATACCACTTAGTAAGGGAGGACATAGGGAAATACTCAGTAATCTGAATGTTTTTTACCAACCCTGAAGGGGAAAGACATGAGGACAAACTGTGTATTTAAGGTTGTCAAGTATTTTCCAGAAGAATTGCCACTGGAAGTGCTAAAAAAATGTGTAGGTGTGACACTTGGGGACATGGTTTAGTGGTGGAGCTGGCAATGCTAGATTGATGGTTGGACTCAATATTAGAAGGTTTTTCCAACTTTAATTATTCCATGGGTTTATGATTCTGAGAATTCTCTACTGGAAAATGTTGATTCAAGGTCATGAAACATGCCTTGAGAATGTTTTGATTTCCCTGGACATTTTGACTTGCATCCTGTGGGGCTGAAGGAGAAATGTAGGCTCCAGGGAATTACTAAATCACTAACACTGCAAGCAACCAAGGTCTGTGAGACCCAGGTACATGGAGTAAACATGGGTGTACAGGAAAAAATATTCCCTGTACCCCACAGGATTAAATCTCGACTGTAAAATGGCCTGCAAGAGAGCAAAAAAACCACTCCTTCACCTCCAGATATGACTCTTGAAAATCCTGCTTTTGGTGTAAATCAGTATTAACAGAATTACCATTAGTAATCTAATATTAGTAATTAGTAATATTAGCAACCACAACCTTTTTTATTTCTGGCAAGCATTCATTTCATCAATTTAAAGGAAAAGTTAGTGGAAAGAGGGAGGAGTGACTTGATTCCTACTAACATCCTCTTTGTCTTGTAGCAGAGAATTCTCATGGATAGCTAAAACTGCTGAAAAATATGAAAAATTATTATCAATACGGCATCAAAAGGTAGAAAATACCAGATAGAATAATTACATTGTCATATTTTTATATGAAAATTATTTTCCAGGCAAATATTGCCTGTTTGGAGAAGTTGAAAATAACTATAAATACATCCTTCTGCATGTCACAGAACAAAACAATTTTAAAGTTTAAACCCTATTATTTTAGAAGAGCTATTTATTTCAAGTAGGTGGCAATTTTCTTCCCCTTCCCCAGCCCACAGTATTCAGTAGCTATTCACCTCTCACAATTTTCATCTAGCCTGTTCTTTAGAATCCAATTGCAACCTTTAAAGTAGTCATCTATTTCTAATGGAAATCTCCACATCCAGCTCTTTGAGCTGCTTTTCCAAGCTCTTAATAAATTGCCTCAGGTTGTAGAGTTAGTAATGACACTAAGTGGTGGAGGCCTTTCATGAAATGTTCTGAACCTCAATTCTCTTCTCACCCTTTCTTTTGTCCACTGCTGCGTGCATTTTCGCAGATTTCCAACAATTGCACAGTCAAGTGGAACTGATGACTTTATTCTCCTGCAACAGAATTTGGGAAATTTGCCAGATAAGTGGGTATGAGAAGGAGTGTGTAAACGGGGTCAGCTGAAGTGGAATTGGATCTTGAAAGAGCAGTAAATACGCAGCTCCTGCAAAGTACTTTTCTTGGCAAGAATGATCTCTTCAGGGAGAGAAAGAGGAAATCAGAGGGTGACTTATGTTACTGATCTTGCCTCCTGCTTCTTTCTTTCAATGGGTGTCTGCAGTGAACTGGAAGTGTTTGAAAGCTAGGTGCGGTGTGACAGCACGGCAGCGTGCTCTGCGGGCACACTCCTTGTTGAAGTGCGGGAATGAGAGGTGACCTCAGAGGATGTGAGAGCATCATCTGTGAAGAATCTCAAGTGTGTCCAAGTGCCTGTGTGAGATGCTGGAGCTTCTGGCTGAGAAATGACCCAGGACAATAAGTCTCAGGTAATTACTGGCTTCCCTGATACACAGCCCTTGACATAAAGGACCAAAAATTCTACAGGCAATATTTGACTGCAAGTTTCTTTGGAACCTATAAAATGGCATAAGATGGACACTCAGGAAAGGAGTATCAAAAATTCATAGAATGGTTTGTGTTGAAAGGGACCTTAAAGCTTGTTTCACCCCTGTGCCACAGGCAGGGACACCTTCCACTATCCTAGGCTGGTCCAAGCCCCATCCAACCTGGCCTTGGACACTGCCAGGGATCCAGGGGCAGCCACAGCTTCCCTGGGCACCCTGTGCCAGGGCCTCAGGACCCTCACAGTAAATAATTTCTTCCCAATATCTAATCTAACCCGGCCCTCTGTCAATATTAGATGAGAGAAATGTTTTGCTGAGATGGCTGTATTCTGGAACCGAAGGCTTTATGGACACCACAAAAGAAGGAGGCATCCTGTTAAAAAAGATTGTAGGCATGTAGTGCATAAGTACCCAGTGTTGTCATTAAGAGGGCAAATGCAGCCCTGAACATCTGAGCAAGGGAATTCTCAGATGAAGAAGGGAAGCAACATTTCTCAGTAAGGAAGATGGTGTCTTAGTGCTGGTTTCTGTGTGAGTCTGAAAGTAATTAGAGAAACATTACAAGCATGATTTAGAGCGGGGAAAACCTGTCTCACCATGAGAAATTTAAGAAGTCCAATCTATCCGGTTTATCCAGGAGTATATTAAGAGGTGAATTGGTCATGGTCTACAAATATCTATGTTAGGAGGAGATTTTAGAAAACAGACAATTCTTTAATTACGGAGAGCAAAGCTTAATGAGATTTGGTAGTCTGAAACAAAGCTATTGTGAACTCGGAGTAGGAATGCAGCGTACATTTTTAACTGTGAAGATAATTAACCATTAAAACAGTTTAACTGAGTATATGGAAGACTTTCTGTCGCTTGAAAATGAGCTAAACTATTATTTAAACTCAATTAAGTGGCTGGTGCAGACATAGCTAGCAAGGTTTTGTGGTCTGGTGTTATGCACATCAGATGGAAGGCTATGACTATCTCTTCTAAATTATAATTCTTCATTAATCATTTCTGGATCAAAGGGATACTTCTTTAGAAAGGGCAGGAATTACTCTGAAGACTGCAATTAAGAACACTACATTATCACATATTTAATTCTATTGGAACATAAATGAGCTATAACCTTTAAAAGACTTTAAGAAATAAACCCCTCTGCATTGCTCTGGGCTTGCTATTTCTGTCCTGAATAGTCAATGTTCACAGATTCATCCTCTGGTTTTTAGCCATCGTCAGCCATCTGACCTCACTTCAGAACCTCATCTCCAGGAACAATAGCATGGGAAACCATCTTTCTGCTCCTTTGCTATTCTCTGGGATCAAACCCCCATCTCCTCTAGTGGGACAGAGGAAGTGTTAGCAAGATTGATTTTGTTTGTTTTAAAGCAGCTTTTTAAAGAACGTCATGGCAACACTGCCATCTCCCATGCCAGCTTGTCCATGTAGATGCTAGTCACCTGACTGACAAAAATCCCTTAAGAAAATCCTCACCTGGTCATAGAATGCAGACCTGAAATTTATCCTTCTGCCAGATCATTAATGATAGAAGGAAGAAACAGAGGGCTTGTGTATGAGCTCTGCACCACAGCTGTAACTGTATGGAGCTGAGGAAAAGCCAATCCCAAGATTACAAACCAACGCACAATCGTTGGTGATGGAGATGTTCATCCTTCATCAGGATCCTGCAGGACACAGCAAGCCACTGACATCAGCAGGACACAGGGACTTATCCTTCCGAAACATAAACCTGTGCTTGCTAAAGGAATTTCTCACATCATCAACAGCTTGAGAAGTCTGCTGCCATTCATGCAATGTTAGAGTGAGGCGTGAAAGAGGTTGTGGATTTATTATTAGTCCTTACCCCAAGGAATACATCCCGCAATATCAAGTCAATCCATCACCAAAATGTGTACTAACTTCAGGGAGTTCAGTACTGTGCAGATTTTTCCATGCAAGATCAATGGGATCTAAGTAAAATCTGCAAGTGTTTCTGCCTCTCTCAGGCACCTCACTGCAAGTACTCTTTTCCTAACATTGCTCCAAGAGAAGTGGAGCAAAGAAAATGTACAGAGCCTTAAGAGGATCTTGCACACAATTGTTGTGGGAGCAGAACAGTAAGTCTCACTGCAGCAACAAAAAATCTGAAAGGTCTGCATGAACAGACAAGTGTCACAAACTGCTTCTGCACCTACTGAAATTCTTTGGACCTTCAAAAACGTTCAGTTAAATGAAATAACTGTATTTTAACAAAATGAAGGAGTCAGTAAACAGTGATGTACAGACTTTCCTAAGGTTATGCAGATTAAAAAGTAGATTCCTTATTGCCAAAAGTTAAGCTATTTGGATCAGAAATGTTATGAAATCAACCCGCATGCTGCAATTGTATTCGATTTAAATGTTAGATGAGAGGTAGACAAATGAAAATACAATGGTGAAAGGAAGGCTGTGGTTTTTGCTTTAGAAGATGAAATACACTTTTAAAGCTCATCTTTCATGAAGAAAAGGCTTAAGAAGGACCTTTGCCTTCACCACAGTGGAAACAATCTGGTGTTTTCAGACTGGACCATATAATTTCCATTGGATTAGTATATTTGTTTTGAGTAGTTTGGTCTCTAAACCAATATGCAGACATTCTTTTTTTTTTTTTCCCTTGGCAACTTTGCAAACTTTTGTCTCTTAGCCATATGTATTTGTTGTGGTTTTGACCTCCTGCAGTGGGTTGAACTTCTGTCTAAAAGGGACAGAGTCAATGTGCCACAAAACCAACATGCAAAACCATTCGGGGCTTGTGTGGCTAAATGAATCACTACCCAAAAGTCTGCTTTTTACTGTATTTGGGGTGAAGGCAGCTTCCTTTCCCCTGTGTTTATGAGAATGGATTACCTTGAGGTCTTACAAAAAGCTGTCTCTTACTACCCACGGGACAGCTGAGAGAAAATAAACCACACTTGATTTTCATAAGACAGGTAATTACCATAAATTGAGTAACTCATAGCCACAAAACTACAACTGAACAAAGCCGTGGTCCCTGGAGGTCTCCTCTGGCTCTAAGACACAGTGATTCTCATACTTCACTCAATTTAAACCGTCCTAAAATGAGAAGAGGTTTCCCTCTCCAGGAGTGAAACAAACCTACAGTTGCAGCTTTATGGTAACACTGTTATTTGCTCCCCATAATTTCATCTCTTTTCAAATTCTTCTGGTACACCTCCTCTGAGAAAGTCTTCCCTAGTCAAGACAATGTCAAAAAATAGATCATATTATCTTCTCCCTCTACCCCCAAGTCCCCAGGGAAACCATCCTTCCAGTCCACACAATTCAGTCTTGATAAATCGGTGTCTTCAACAGGAAATGAATTGGTTACATGACAAATTTTCAGCTGGTTCTAACAGGAATTCACAAAGGCCACAGTATGATCACACTTTGTTTTCTCTTAGAGCATTTCCCCATCCACTGAGGTATCTCTGGACACGTATTCTTCCCTTTCGGTTGTCCTTCCATCTGCTGACATCAAAACCTCCCCGTAGGAAACACCTGCCTGAGCTGGGAAAGGCGGCGGGAAATTTCTCATGGTGCTGTGGGAGAGTTTGATCAGAGAAGGAGATCTGAGACCTTTTCATCAATTTTTTGACTTCCTCGGCCTGCCTTGTTCTGTGGCCAAGGTGTTGAAAGACAAAGCCCCAGCTTGAGCTACGTATTTTCCAACTCAGTGGGGGCTGCCAGCGTTAAAAACTCAATGGCAACCGTCATCCTGGAAACATCCATAAGGGATGCATGGAAATTAGCAAGGAAGTGAGTCACAGAGCAGACACATCCATCAGCCTCTTATCTTCCATAAGCTCCATCCCAAAATCAGCTCATTCTTGCGCCATGCTGTGTCTTCACACTGGTAGAGGATGAAACAGATTGTTCCAATAATGTAGTCAATGATCAGAATTAAAAAGTGGGGGGCCCCAAAATTATTATAACATTTCTCAAAAGCCCAAAGGATTGTGAAGAGATGAATTTCTACTGAAATTCGATGAAAGAGAGACCTTAATTTTTATTAATCTTTTTGAAATATTACCTGGTCACTTAGATACTCAAGGAAAGGATTATTCTTTCTGGTTTATGAGAGAAAACTGAGGAGTTGATTCATTGGTGAGGGTAGAAATGTAAGAGAGAAAACTGAAGTAATTAAGAGGAGGAAAGGGCTATAACCTATATGTGTCCATGAATATATCTGTTGCACATTGTGGGGAATACAATGATATTCTTGGATAATAAAACTAAAAAAAAAAAAGAAGTAATTTTTACGGACTGCAACAACAAATTTTGGACCTTGAGGCCCTGGGGTGTGGTGAATGCTCTCAGCTAGTCCTGCAATATCTTTCATTGCAGAGTCACAGTTTGGACTCAAAACCTGGTTTGGCTTCAGTACTATAATACAGTGTTTTAAGAGAACAGGAGGAAGTTTGTTTTCTGCCTTAATTGTTCTAATGACAGGTGGTTTTGAGACCAATTAGATATAATTTAGATATAAACTTTGCAGCTTGGATTGAAGACCTTCAGAGAAAGGATGGGTATGTTCTGCATATCCATTTCTATACTCCGGGCTGTTGGATAGAAAGTAAACTGTGCCTAACATGATGCATCCACATAGCCAGCTTTTCCCAGTGCTACTTTCTCCATGCCTAGGAAGATGACCTGCAAGGCCCTCATATCTGCTACTGCTCACCAGAGGAGCAACAACACATCAGTAATTTCCCCATGAGCAGTGCTTTGACCTGATGGGTTTGCAGATGAATGTTTTGTCAGCTCAGACTCTGGTACATTTCCAGAGGCTTTTGCTTCCAGCCTTGTCCCTTTTCCTGAAAACCATATCTTGTGCCTAACATCAGGGAAATTCCAACACTTTACATAGATTCTTTGATAATTTTGACAGAAGAACTAATGGTTCTTTTACCCATTTAAATTGGCAGTAAGCACAGTGTGACCCCCTGTAAAATCAGTTTTCCGTCAAGCAATGGAACTCCAAGGATAAAGTTACCATCTCAGGCTCAGCATCCTTTGCTCCCTATCCATCTTTCCCCAGATGTGGTTTTCTCTTTTAGTCTCGTCTGCATACTCTTCTAGATGATTATCTCTCATTCTGAAATACTCTCACTAAGTCATGAAAGGGTCTGCTTCTTCTCTAGTTATTGCTGCTGAAATTCTTTGGAGGTCATTAAGATAACACCAGATTTAGACTAAAATAACTGGCATCACAAGGTGACCATAGTGCTCTTTCCCAAGCTCAGGACAAGCTTGTGTCAGAGCTGTGCTTTTTTCTTCATTATCTCAATTTTATTCCATATGCCGCCTTTCCCATCTGGAAAAAGGTCCAAAGTGAGCTAAGCCTTCACAAGACTAGATGGAGATAGCATCTTGCAAGTCTAGCAATAAACTAGAAAATGGCTGTGTCTTCCAAGGATTTGGGATCATTTCAGAAGGCATAAAGGTCCATATTATGGTCTGATTGGAAAACATTTTCTTAAAATAGTATTTTCATTCAGTTTCCTAAACTAGCTAAAATTTTGTAGTCTTGTATAAATATTGTTAGAAATTAAAACTCTAGAATATAGAGTGTAGGATGAATTATTTCTGGCCAGAAAAATACCTACAAATAAATACTTTTTGCTTCTAAAACTCAATTTGTTTTCTCAGTATAAATTTTTTCCTTAAATTTGGTCACTGTCTAAACATTGTAGTATGAGGAACTTCTTATGGTGCATTCTACTCATATTTCTTGATTTTTAGCCTTTTGCAAATTTTAATTATGCATGCATTTAAGTCAGATGATCTATTCAAACCCACTTTCTAGGAGAAACTTCCAGGGAACTAGCTTTCATGCAGTTTCTTTAGAGCTTCACCCACCAATGAAAACAGCTGGTTTTCAAGAAGGTTATGATGATGTAATATATGAATGCTACAGCAATCAAGGAAAAGGTGGCATCATAAAAATCCAGTAATTTTTTACCATGGCTAAGAGTTTCAGCATAAATTTTCCTGGAAAAAATTACTGAAGAATATTTATATATAATTTCACCTCTGTTTGTACCCATGTAGCCAGCACATTCAATAAGCTTTGCAGTGACAGTTATAGAAAACCTCAAAAATTCTGTGTTTTTCAGCTTCGAAGTTCTGCTCAACACTCAGAAGGCTGCTGGCTTCTTGTTAGCCCTGTGGGTTGATGATGGGTCATGGCAGCCAGAGGTGCAAACACTGTTTTTTCCACAGCTTGACCTCTGTGACAGGGACTGACTTTGGCACATGATGCTCAAGAAGTTTCAAAGTTTTTGTGAAAGTGCCATGGAACAACATATACTTAACACCCACCAAACAACCAGAAAATATTTATAATTCTGTAGCTAACCCAAGAATCATTTGACTGTATGAAAATCAACTCAGTAATATCAGCAAAGTATTGAGTCACCTGAGTCTACAAAAATAGCTCAACCTTCCTTCAGAAAGAACTGGTTTCTAAGCTTAGACTAGAGTCTGTATTTGGTGGTATTGGCATTGCATTTTGGGAGTTTTTATCTGATAATAGTGGAAAGCCATGCAGCTGCCCAATGTTATGACATTTTTCCCATTTGTCCTGGGAACAGAAATTGGATCTCTTTCATGTCCAGATGCTACTCATCACAATCAGAAAAATATGATCAGAATTAGCCTAATTGCTATTCTCATCATAAAAGGCCACAGGGACAAAATTTCTGCTGGTGGTTTTGCCTTGCAATTTGTGCATGAAATAAGCACACTTTCATGGAACCATAGAAACACACAATTATAGAATGGTTTGGATTGAAAAGGACTTTAAAGCTGATCTCATTCCGACCCCCTGCCATGGGCAGGGACACCTTCCACTATCCCAGGCTGCTCCAAGCCGTGTCCAACCTGGCCTTGGACACTTCCAGGGCTGGGGCAGCCACAGCTTCTCTGGGCAACATCTGCCAGGGCCTCACAATCCTGAGGCACTTTACTTGTTTCTTTCTGAGATCTATTTGATAAGAGAAGACAGGTAGGAATTCTGTTAAAAAAAAAACCAATCACCTTTAATTACAAAATTTTGTTGTATGATTTAATGGTTTTGGAATTGCAATAGCTACTGTAGGAAAAGCTAGAATAAAAAGAACGTGTATTGTTCCTGTATGATATAGTCTGAAGTTTCATAGGAACATTTTTAGTTAAACTTCTAAACTGTTGATATCTGTTCAATACTTTTCACACAGCAGAATACCTCTCTCCCAGCTGAGTCTCTGTGTAAGTCACAGATACCTCATAGTCCTCTTGGACAGAGTTTCCGAAGAATCAGAGTGCATGAGCAATGAGTATTGCACTCAAAACAGCCCTTCACCAGCTCTCGCAAACGCGTTCAACAGATCAGGAACTCAACTCCTTCAAGTGGTTCCGTGCTTGAACAACTCCTTTGCCTTTTAGAACAAGGGGTCACGAAAAGGTGAACAACAAGTGAGAAGCTACAGAAAGTGACTCATCTCTTCAGGAGCTAGAGCAGTATAACAAAACAAAAACTGTTTGACGCACAGTCGACCCCAGGAGGATTCATCTTCAACCTTGATTATGTACATCAGCTGTGTCTTTATGACTGCTGCACATAAAACAGAGTGGGAACTCAGAAATCAACTGGCTTATAAGATCAAATAATAATGTAATTTTTTCCCTACACATACTGATTTGCTCAATAAATGGAATCTACCTTTGGCTGTATAAGCTGGTATTTGTTTTTCCTTCCTACCTGGTTATTAATAAATAAAATTTTGAGTATTGCAAGGGAAGAAAGGTATGAAGGTTGATGGTCCAAACGGAAGGTAAGTTGTGTATCTAATTCCCCAAAGGTCTCTGCAAATATTAAGGAGAGAATTTAGGAAGACCTCCTATAAGCTGTCAGAAAATAATAAAGTTAGGCCAAAAGATCCGTGGATTTGTGCATGAAATCCAGCCTATTTTTTTTAGCCACTGGTTTGTGAATACTGGTGAAGAGAAAGGAACTCTTCCCAAGGAAATCACAAAGTTTGCATTTAGGGCTCACAAATTGTATCCAGCAACCTGCATCTCAGGAGATGTAAAAATGTAAGAGAGGTCTGTAAGAGTAAGTAATCTAATCTGACATTTTGCATATTTAAAAGGAAGAAAATACTGCCTTGTGATGCCTAGTTTATGAAAAAAAGTGTTTGGCCAAAGTGTCCCACAAAGCACTTGATCTGGATTTGAAGTCATTCAGCAAAAATACATCTCACTGAATATGACATCTGCAATGCGTATGTCTCCATCTCAGATTGAAAGTTAGGGATAAAAGTAGAAGTGTATGGGGAAAAGGGCAATTCATTCTGCAAAAAACAATTAACATGGGTTAAAGACATGGTGCCTATTTCCTGGCAGTGCCCATTTCAAACCCACTGCAATCTTCCCAACAAGTCAAGCAAGTTTTGATTTGGGTGTGGTGGTTATGAGAACCTATAGTACAATGGAACATGATTTTCAAACACACGTATGGGCAAGACCATACATTATTCCAACTAATCCTACCTATTAGAGAATGAAAGAGAGAACATTGCTGATGTTTGCTTGCTCGGCTGTTGCTATTTTGTAAACTTGCTTAGAAAGCTTTTTACTGGTTTGGGCATTTAAGACAATGTGGTTAAAAAAGCCCTCTGCTGGCTTTAAATATTAGGGCTACACTAGATATGGAAGATTTCTAAAATTTCTATACTTAGAGCCTAAGACATTATTTCTTCTGGAAAAAAATAATTTATATATATATATATATATATATATATACTCGTATGCATGAGCTGGAGTTTGCCCATGATGTAATTTTTATGCTATTGTATAAAAATTACTCTAGTAATTTACACAGCTCACTAATCCCTCACACATACTAATCTTACCCTCTGAAACTATAAATTAGAAACACAGTTAAATTCTTGTATTTTCCTTAAAATGTGGGTGCACAGGGAGGAGTTCAAATGCATAAGAAAGCCTTTCAACTGGTCTACTAAAGGACCAGGTGTCCAATCTGAAAATTTCCCCTAAAAATATAACTAAAGGTGAGTGTGAAGAATTAGAATGTGGCTCTGGCTTTAAAAGTTCCTTAAAAAGAAAAAAAAAAAGAGAAGAGAAGTAAGCTTTATTTCCCACAAATGATTCAATAGTTAAAATTCACATTTCATTTACAGCCCAATAATATGTTCTATGCACACACAGACACAGCCTGTCATTTTATATATGGGTTTTGTGAGGTTATAATGGCAATAAAATAACAATCCACAGTTTTCCCGAGAAGGGAGCAGTGCTCCTTGCAAAGTTTCCTCTCTCCAAGCACCACAGCCATGAAGAATGGCACTCAGATTATGTCCTGCTGATTGTTAATTTCAAATCTAGAAGTTTATTAATTTTGACTCATAGCAGAAAAGTCCATGACCAATTATTATTCAGGAAAAAATCCTGCTGTTTAGCTAAAGAACTGCACCGAGCAATGCTGCACTTGATGTGCTTGTGATAAATGTTCACATGACAAGGTTATTTGGTGTACAGCGGCTGGAGGGGTTGTCATAGCAACCTGTGCACGATGCTCATAAATTTGATGTGTAGTTATCCTTGCTGTGTATGCAAAAAAACACAAAGCCAACTCAAGCAGTTTAATTTACAGCATTGACTATCCTTAAAAAAAAAAAGGAAAAAAATAGAAGGAAAAAGAAAAAGAGAAGAAAAGAAAAGAAAAGAAAAGAAAAGAGAAAAGAAAAGAAAAGAAAAGAGAAAAGAAAAGAAAAGAAAAGAGAAAAGAATAATGAATTATAAGGTTATAGACTTCTTCAGATTACATTCCTTCACAAGCTCTTCAAAGCCAAAAAGACTTTTAAGATAATTGTTATGGTAGGAAGTGCAAGTTGTCATTAATATTGAGAAAGAAACAAAAAAAGAGCTTTCTTGAAAATCTCTGCTGGAGTATATTGGTTGTTTTCTGCTGCTCATGCAAACAGCTGACTGTAAGTGAAAAAAACCCTAACACCCACTTTTCTGTTTTGCTTTTTTTTCTTCAGAAATGTTGAGATGAAACCTTGAATCACCTGTCAAGTAGGCCATGATGAAATGCCCTCCTTTCCATAAAAGTTACCAGGATAAGAAGAATCTATCATTCTCTACAGTTCTGTCTTGTTCAAATACAGGACAAAATTGAAGAGAAAGGTAAAAAGAACACTCATTTCTGATGGGTAAAAAAAAGGTTTATCTGAAGATGATAAAAACAGTAGATGAAGAAGAAGGAGACCAGGGCATTTTATGAACCTGGTCATCAAAACCTTCAGTTTGGACAAGTTCCTTAAATTATGTGTCTCAGTCTCTCTATCTGTACAACAGGGATTTGTTATTTCCATTCTCAGGAATAACTTATCAACCCTCTTAGAAGGACCAAAATGTCTGGAAGACTGGAGATTTTAGAGAAGAACCTACTTGCCAGGAGTAAGTAGTCTGAACCATCCCTGATGACTGAGATGGCCACGTGAAAACAGAGACTAGAAAAGAATAAGGGAGCAAAGGTAGGTACTTATTTGAAGGGCCTTCAAGGTACACCCTGGGGAGTTAAAAGGCTACACTCAAGATGGACCCTGGATCACGGGTTCTCCACACTTTTATAAGTTTGGTCCATTTACATATCAGGATCAATTCTCCAGTTACAACCCCAGTTAATGATGTAACTACCCCAAGTTTGCCCTCCTCTTCAGAGGCCTTGGTTTACAGATTTTGGGGCCTGGGACAATCTACGTGTCCTTGGAGAGCAAACCTAGAGTGGCTTGTTATGTTATGAGAGAACAGCAGCTAACAGGCCACAAGAAACTTGAGTTACACACTAGGCAGTACAGGATTTGAAAAATATAAAAGTTAAAAGCTAAGGCATCATCCCCCACCAGAACAGGGGAGAGTGGTGGTGGATATTCTCCCTGCTGGTGTCCCTGTATCCCACTGCACCCCAAGGCTGCACTCAAATTACAGAAACCAAAGTACCAAGGAGCAAGAGAAGCATCTTTGTCTTGTGTCTGCACTCAAACTGATGCAAATCATGTACACTTGTGATGGGATGAAATGAGTGCCAAATCATCAGAGAAATCATAGGCTCATGAAATGTGTTGGAAAAAACTATAAATATCATCTCATTCCACCCCCTGCTGTGGTGGAACTTCCCCTTGATTAGGCGGCTCTAAGTCCCATCCAACCTGGCCTTGAACACTTTTAGGGATGGAGCAGCCAGAACTTCTCTGGCAACCTCTAAACCCTAAAGCATTTGGGTCCCTCCACTGGATGATGTAGATATTAATTATTATTTCCAAATACATAAATATTAGCGTCAAGGATCCTTGGCATAACCAAATCAAGAAGCTTCCAGGTGCACAACAAGAGTTCCTGCTGTTCAGTACCACCCTCCTGTTTCAATGGCCAGGTCTTTTCAAGTAGCTGCTTCAGTAAAGACAAAAGATACTTCTAAATATGCAAAAGTTTCCCCCTAAATTTTCTAACCTTTATGACTGACATGACATAACATATAATTTATATCCCATGGATAACTGCAGCTTTTTTCTTCAAGAAGTTGTGTTCCTTGACTTCTTGTCATAGAAATAAATATCTAGTCATACAGATGAACTCAAACGTGCAGTTCAAATTACAAAAGGAGTTAATAAAGGCACAACGTTCCTGCTGAGAAAAGGGTTATCCTGACACAATCACTCCTAGAAAGTGATTCATCCCAGCCTCAGAGGGGTGCTCAAAGCAGGCAGATGATTACAGTCTGGGAAAGCATATTTCTGTCTGATGGCCCACTGGGATGCTGGAATGACTACCTCAAATTTAGATACTGAAAGACCTGAAGAGGAGAAATCTAAGCTAACCATAGGTGTCTACAGTGCAGATGTCTTCATGTGAGCTAGTTATCATGTTCAGGGACACCTAGTAGGTCTAGGCACTAGGGCAGTTAACAGGCCTTAGGGCAAAATTAATTTCACCATTGAGTTGATTCCTAACTTTTGATTAGATGAGTCCATTCCTAATTTTCAGTAAGTGCTTTGACTACATTTTTTTGTTTATAATAGAAATCTAGATGACTACTTCATGTGTAGTCTCTTTCAATGAGGATCCATGAAAGTAGTTAAAATTGACCTTGCATGAAAATCCTTTTTCCTCACTTAGTGCTGAAACCTTAGTGATATCCGTGCCTTCCACATTCCTTCCTCCAGATAACTGCATTTTCAAGGATTTCTTTTTACATTTACTTCTTTGCAGCTGCCCTTTAAAATTACAAGTTGCTCTGGTGCCATGTTTTTAGTGAAACAGGGTTTTCCCACAGGGACTGTCACCTTATACAGAGAAAACCTATCTTGCTACTACCAACAATGTTTAGAGAGAGAACCACAGAGTCTCAGTGCATGTGGTCTCACACAGTGTAATAAAATGTGTCCCCGGAGTGTGATCCAGCTTTATACATCTGCCACATGAATGATAACACCAGAGCTGGTCATCCTGGGCTCCCTTGGTAGTGAGTGGTGGAGGGAAGTGTGGATGGGTAGAAAGAAAACTTTTGAGGCACGATTCATCTGGATGAATTTAGGTCTATTTCAGGATGAAGTGAATCACATCCCAAAAGATCTCTGTCGGAACCCAGAATGACTAATGCAGGAGTAATCACCTGCATGACAGACACAGTCAAGAGACGGTGGCTTCAGTGCACGGTGTGCCTTAGCAACCTCATGGAAGATGAGCATAGTTTTTGCCTGTCCTCATAGCCTAACGACACAGCAATCAAGCAAGAGATTACTCACATCTAGACAGATTTTATGCAGAATGCAGTGTAAAATGGTCAAGCTCTTCCAGCTTTTTTGTCTCCTGAGAATCTGCCAAGATGTAGCATGAATCAGTGCTTGCTGCACTGAACATATAGGACTGGGGCTGCTGCATCTTGTGAAGGGTTCCTGCTGAAAGAAGTGTGGTTGTTTTGTTATTCTGTCTTTTCCTGCCTCTCAGGGGAAAAATAAAGTCTTGGTATGTGGCAGTGGGGACTCCTGAGGCAAGGGGAAGCAAGAAGAAAACTCTGTGGTTTCTCACATTCTTTATTTCTGCACAGCAAAAGGGAGAAATGGCCCAGTTGTGTGACCAGAGGGAATTAATTTTGAAAACTGCACTGCTGTGAAGCTGCCAGGCAGCTGAAAAGAGTTTTTCAAGCCAGTGATCCTGATTCATGTCACGGGGGCTGGGAGTAGAGGTGCTCTGGTCAGGCTTCACTCTCCACACTCAGTGCAGAGGTCTCATGCTTTAAACCCTGGTGACTGAGGATGCTGGTGCTTGCTGAATTTGTTATCGCTGTTGGATCTGCAGAAATGAAAGGTGAGCTTAAAGAAAAGCCCACAAGAGGCCAGCAAGGGAAGATGTTAGCAAGAAAAAACATCTTTCTCTCACTTTCTAGCCAAAGACTGTTGACTACGTGGGTCCATATTTCATCATCAAAGGGTAGCTCAGAAAAAAAATGAAGGGAAGAAGCATGTTAAATTTAACATGAGGCATGTTGAAAAACTAGCAGATGAGTAAGAGAAGCATCTTAAAACAATAAAATACAGGATGTCTGGATCAACAACACATACCACTGGAGTTCTCCAAGTTCCTGTTTGGTGATTTGAAAATATCTATGATTTATATGTTTGAATTTTATTTTTTTTTAGTAACATATTGAAGTTTCTTACTGCCCTGCAGAGTTATTCTCCATAGTTCTATAGTAAAGCAAGCTAAGGAAAAACCCAGAGTTCCTCTCCTTTGGTCAGATATTGCGGGAATTAAGGAAAGATTAGAGACTATCAGCTTTTCAAATAATTTTCTCAAAGTGTCTGGAAAAATGCAGTCAGATGGCAGCTTCACTCATTTTTTTTATGATGTATACAGAGGGGAACATAAATCTCCCAGTCACTGAGACCATGACACAGATGTGAAACTAGAATTAAAACAGAGGAAGCTCCATTTCAGCCAAGAGCCGATGTTTGTTGTGGTCAGACATCTCCATGTAATCCTTTCCATTAAGGAGGAGTGGAATAATATTATATTTCTATAGTTATGTAATAGCTATATCTTGACTGATATCCTTGTGACACTGAAGTAAAAGGAAACGTAATTCCTTTCAATAGGACCAGCTCTGTTACCTCTTTACATTTTGGTATATTCCGTCTAATCTGAAAAGCCTTCAGCTACGTGTTTTTCAAACTCAACACTAGCCATGTGGACATGGGTGGATTAACCTCTCCCAAGTCAAGCTGTCCTGACTTTAGAAAGCTGCAAACAGATGTCACAGCCTCCAAAAGAGCCTTGTCTCAGCCCCAGGAATGGATGATTTACCCCCTGGATGAATCAGGGCAATTTTCCCATGCGTTTTGCTGCCTGACTTTTATCACCCCAGCTGCTTGTTTCTCATGCTCCTGAAAACAGACTCAGGTTTGTGCCCAGCTGCCACTGTGCAAGATGTTCTGGGTTCATGCCTTGGGCTTTGCCTCTCTGCTCACATATCCACAGCCTCAGGGGTTGTTTGACTGCGCCTGAGCTCACCATTCCCCATGCTGGATTAGAATATTGAGCACAGACACAGATAAAGGGAAATGAAAAATCAGGACAATACTTTTTTGTCAAGTTGTTCATTGAACTGGGATGTGAGAAAAAGGGCCTTACACAAAAGGGCCATGGGCTCATCAGTGGTCATAATGAGTAAACCCTTCTGAATCTCTCCTGTGAGAAAAGGCTGAGAGAATTGGAACTTTCTTGCCTGGAAAAGAGAAGCTTTGGGGTGACCTAGTTTGTGGCCTTCCAGTACCTGAAGGGAACCAACAACAAAGATGGACAGAGTATTTACAAGGGCCTGGAGTGACAGGACAATGGGCATGGCTTCAAATTGAAAGACAGTAGGTTTAGACTGGACATTAGGAAGAAATTCTTCCCTGTGAGGGTGGTGAGGCCCTGCACAGGGTGCCCAGAGAAGCTGTGGTTGCCCCATCCCTGGCAGTGTCCAAGGCCAGGTTGGACGGGGCTTGGAGCAACCTGGGATAGTGGAAGGTGTCCCTTTCTGTGGCAGGGGGTGGGATGAGATAATCTTTACAATCCTTCCAACCCAGGATTGGAAGGAAAATAAAATCTCTATGATTCTATGAAGGATTCCAGTGCTGTCAAACAGCACTCAGTTTCCTATTGAACACTGTATCATGATGTAAGCATCATGATGAAAGAATCCAAATCTCGGTATTTTTTTCTAGAGCATTTTGATGTCACCCTTCTGTGTAGTAACCAGGTTAAGTTTGTGAGTTAGTATTTATTATCTAAGTGAAAATGGTTAGAGGCACATCAGGGAAATTAATGAAATGGAAAACCAACAAGCAAAGTAAAACTGAAAATCTATTGACTGGTTGATGAGGTGCACTTATTTTTCAGGAAAACGAAGGAGGATTTAAGCGTATAAATAAAACTGAAGCAAAGTAAGAGCTTTGCAGAGAGCAGCTCATGGAACAGCAGTTGTGCTCAACCCAAGACTTCACCCCCTCACACAAAATCCAGCACAAAATGCTTCTTCACTCCCATTTAAACTTGCAGTTGCTTCTGTGGGGTGTGCTCCTTTTGGACAGCTACTTCCTGTGAACAAATGAGCTCTTGCATGAGATGAGGGAGGAAACAAGAGTTAGGCTCACAGTAACTCCTGTCTTTGCACTGGGAGCTGTATGGGATCACACTGCTTAGCACAGCGGGAGGATAGGATCACCAGGAAAGCCCTCAACCAAAGCTCTGTCAAAGTGACAGTCAGACAAGACAGACATGAATCTGACTGCTACCTTCACAGCGAGGACGCTTGTTTAGACTGAATCTGACAACATAAAATTAAACTGCACACAGCTAATAAATCTTAAAGGAGCTTAATTTTTTACATATATTTTTTAAGTGAGTGATGCCTCGGGCAAGGATGAGCAGTCCAGAAGGAAAAAGATTTATAGTATTTTTTTTTAATTCTGTAATCCACCTTATCTGCTGTGTTTCCTGCATTATTCCTGCCTCTGAAATATTCAGATCCGTGTTGGTTACATAAGCCCCAATCCTGATGAGTTGTACTCAGCTAGTTGGGGAACCTAAACAGGAGTGTGCAACTTCCAGATCATTAAAGATAAACAGCTCAGCTTGATTTCTAAACACTCAGAGCCACTTAACTGGTTCAAGAGCATTAAAAAAAATAATAGATATTGTTTTGAATCTTGATTTTGAAGGAGTCACAGACTGCTTCTGAATGTCCAAGCCTGGTTTCATCTCCCCTCACTTAATTTCTCAGCATATATGTCTCTCTAAACAGAAAGTTTGAATTTATTTCCAACAAATTATTCACATGGGGTTGGTTATTACTGTTCTACTGAGTGCAGGACTGAAAAGTTTGAATGATGTTCCTTAATGGATGGACATGTACAATGGAAAATGTAGGATGAGTATCAGGGGAAAATTCATTTGGGTAAGGTGTATATCACGGGATGTGGTTTTTCCTTACAGACAAAAAGCTGGATAACATTTCTTGGTCTGTCTTCAAGCTAGGTTAGATCAAGCATTAGGAAATGCAGTGAAAGAAATAATGTTTGACTGACCTATAGATTACTAGGGTATCCTAGCAGAAGGTGGAAGAACTGTGGTAGAACTTGATGAGTTTCTAGCATCTATAATTTTGATAATGATGCCCCTTCCAATAATTCAGCCTGAAGTCACAGGACACCTGAGCATAATGAGGATAAAGCCTATCAAAATGCATTTACTTCGCTTTATTCTTACACAGCACAAAAGAAGGCACCTCAGAAATAGCTCTTTCAATAACACCATATCTTTGCTAGAAAATCTTACCTCCAAAAATACCTAAGATTTTTCCCTGGACAGGCTGAAGAACCACACTGATTCTGACCCTCAGAACAGAGGGTGACCAAAGTTCTGCCAGATATATTGGGCCATAGTTGCTGAATGCCATAAAAATAAGTGACAAAACCTTGAAATAAATTGAGAATTTTAGGGTGAGTTGGTGTAAAGACTGTAAAACATGAGCCAAGTGTTCACCTACTTGCTGATGTTTTTTTCACAGGGCTGTTCTACCCTCTGCACATTCCTGTGGCTGCCATTAATGCCAGTGGGAGTCACACACCAGCAAGTGTAGTGGAGGGTAAAAAGAGGTCAAGGAACGCGTTCACCTTGAGCTGGATTTGGAACTCAGCTGCACAGCTGTAAATGAAGATGTGAAGTGACTTTTCTGTGTTTTGTGCCTGTGTAAAAGTGATCAGAGTTGTCTAGATGTTAAAAAATGTTGTAGTAGATTAGAGATATGTTTTCTAAGTTTGTTTTAGACAACCTAAACTAGATAACAATTCTATATGATCTATAATAACTATATGGAGGACACCTTCATTTCTATTTGTATATGTATGCATGCCTTTTAATGTTCCTTATAAACATATTTTACAATTTTACTCTTGTATATCTATTGGTACAGTTTTCCTTTATTTTCTGTGTGCGTACAAATGAGTGTGCATTTCCAAGTGTTTTTTACTGATCCACTTGGAGATGCCTTTTCAAAGCTGCACGCCCACTAGACACACAGGCTCATGCTATGATGCCCTCAGTTGTTGAGACATTCTGTTGGCCTTTGCTCCTAAGGGAAAGTTGGAAGTGCCCTTGGCTTTGTTATTCTTCCATATTCTCTGTTGCAGACCTAAACTGGAGGATCTTGTCCTGTTATTGCGTCTGTAAGCTCTTGTGAGAGAAGTTGCAGACCTTGTTTCACACAAAAGCTCTCACTATGGGGTCAAGGGACGCCATTTCCTTATTTCAGTGGAGGTAAGAGCAGGGTCTTTATCACAGAGAATTAAGGGAGATGTTCAAATTATAGTAGGTGGTGAAAAAAAAGCAGATCTAGTCCAAAGATATTTGCTGGTCTGTATGAAGTTAAGAGAAATCAAATTATACAAAATCTACACCATCATATGCAAAAATTATTCCTCCCAGGATGAAATTGTCTGAGGCTGGTCACAAAGTGCCCACTTGAAACATCAACTTGTTATCCCTTTTAAAAAAATTAATCAAGAAATAGTGACACTATAGTATGAAAGAGAAGGCAAAGAAATGTGTCCTTTGAAGCAACGACTGTACAGATCATCCAAGAAATCAGCAGGGCATGAACAAGACAGAGCCTGGTAAGCAGCAAACGGGGCTGTGCACCCTGCCTACCCTACCACAACCAGCATTTGGAGGAAAACCAATGTGTCCTCTCTTATGGATAAATTCCGGGTACATTGCAGTGCAAAGTAATAATTAAAAATACCTTTTACTCTTTAGTCTCTTCAGAAGCCACAGGGGCTCCAGAATTTTATGAAAAGTAGTCAATCTTGTGACAACTAAAATCTCCTTGGGAAAGGGAGTGACTTCTTTTGATCATGTGATGCCTCTGAGCAAAAGGATGCTCTATGCTCACAGGAGGCATTTCAGTCCTGCCACAAACCCAGAGAATACAGCACCCAGTGATGTCAGAGCTCTGTCAAAGCACAGCTAGCCCAGAGCTGACTTTCACAGGAAACTCCCCACACTGCCTGATCTTATTAATTTATTTGTTTATCTTCTCTTGCATATCCCCTTACAGTCTTTCATGTCATATGCACATAGCATTTTATAAAGATCAGAGAAATCAAGCCACTCCCTTTTGGATGGTGTGGAGCTGCTAGTTTTGCTTTACATATAACAGCATCAGGCACAGAGCAAGGCTTCTCATAAAGCTATAGCAGCCATGGTTTTTAGACCCACAGCTATTCCAGCCTTTCTAACTGAGCTTTCACCCTTAGCCAGGAGCAGATCTAAGCTTTGGCTTTAAAACACTCCTACTGAAGAAAATTTAATAGCTGCTGTTGAGCAAAGAGGTCTTCACCATCATGGATGATTCTGTTTTAAACAGTCCTGGGATCTAAAAGACTTAAAAAATGGGAAAAAACCCCACATACTGGGAAAAGAGTAGGGTATGCCTGGACCTCCTCAGTCTACAAGCACATTTTTTGTATGTTAATGGGATGGTCTGTATGTCAAGAGCAGCACACACGCCTGCGCACAAACCTTGCTTCATTCTGTTACTGGATAGAATAAAAGGTGCTTTTATATGGAGGAAACATGAGCAGCCTGAAGGAAACTCTTTTCACTGAAGTGTTTTTGGGCCTGGGATTACCAGCCTGGGTTTTACTCAGATCTCTAAATGGATTCTCCCTGGGAAACAGGAGGTTACAAAAGCAGATGTCTGCTAGACGCAATTGCCTGTTTCCCCCCAAGTGGCAAAGTCACTCAATTTGCTGAGTGGGGAAACCACTACAGCACAATATATAATAACTCAAGGCATTTGTTTCAGAACGCGACATTCTTTCATTACCCTCTCCCAGCTCTCAACATTACTTCAGACACACATTATTAAACCACAGCTAATTATTAAATATTTAACAAAGACTGTACAGTACGTTGCAACTGCTAAAGTAGGCAGAGCTATACAGATTGATTTCTCTGTGTCTGGAGCTCAGTATGCATCAAACAGCATGGATGCTTTGAAATTTCAAGTCACAGGGCCAAGTTTTGATGGTTGATAGTGCTCAAAGGAGAGTGATTTCCTTTGCCCATGAATATTTTTATGATATTGAAGAAACATCCAGAATAGAGAGAAAATCTTGAAATCCTAAAAAACGTAAATCTTCAAAGTGAAAAAAATATATCTCTCTGGTTTAGCCAAGAATTCTTTTAGATAAATATGAAATATTTGACCTCCTTAATCTATCATTATAACATAATTCAAGTTTTAAAAGGTAAGTTTATTTCAAATGGAAATATTTTCATTTTTTAAATTTAAAAGGAAAGTGCCTTCAAATTTTGAGGAAAACAAGAACAATTTAGGCAAAGTCAGTCTCATTCAGGGGTAAATTTTGCCTGCTTGACCTTTCAAACTTTGTAGTTGGCAGCTTGGTGTTTACGTTTCAGCTTTAAAGACCTTTGTTTAAATCCAATTTGCTTGTCATGTAGAATAAATGTTGGAACTTCTATTTAATCCTTTCACAGATATTTCTGCACACAGATTAATGAATTTTAAAGCCATTATGATCATCTAGTCTGACCTTCTGCATAACACGAGTCATAAAATGTCACCCAGCAATTTTGCATCAAGCCCAGTCATCTGTGGTTGAGCTAAAGCTGTCACACCACGGAGCACGACTTTCAGCATATCCAGGGGAGATGAACGGTAGCAAGAACCACAGTTTAGCAAAGACAATTTTTGTGGCAGAGTATTAGCGAATTGAAGTTGCTATGGTACCAGAAATGGCAAAAAGTACAAAATTACTTTTTTATGTCTTCAAAAAAAGTCGAGTAAGAAGGTTGCTGTGTATGTTTTTTAGGACACCTTATTTCTTAATGTCAGGGGTAAGAAATCTCAGGCACATGGTGTTATCACTATTGCAACAGGATTGCAACCTAGTCGTCCAAGTTTTGATCTGCATTCCAGGAATGTGGGCTGGGAAGGACAATTGCTGTAAGTAGGGGTGAGGCTTTGATCAGCCTGGTCTAGTGGGAAGCAGAGATAGAATGGTTTGTGTTGGAAGGGACATTAAAGCTCATCTTGTTCCACCCCCTGCCATGGGCAGGGACACCTTTCACTATCCCAGGTTGCTCCAAGCCCTGTTCAGCCTGGCCTTGGACATTTCCAGGGATCCAGGGACAGCCACAGCTGCTCTGGGCACCCTGTGCCAGGGCCTCACCACCCTCACAGGGAAGAATTTATTCCTGATATCCAATATAACTCTGCTGTCTGTGAATGTGAAGCTATACCCTGTTGTCCTGCCACCCTGTTCCTTTTTCCAAAGTCCCTGTTTATGTTTTGAAGAAGTTGAGCAAATATTACAATAATTGACCTGGATAAATAATTATTATTTGCCTTCCTCTGAAGTGCAGAATTTCAGTGGTGGGATGGAAGGGAGGGAATATGATGCTCCCCAGTGGCCATGGCCAATCCCGGGGTTTCCATTCTTCACCAGCACATTGCAGCTGCTCAAGCTCTCTTGCTTTTCCATCAAGGCACAGATGGGTTAACTAGGAGACTCATGTACATTTTTTAATAATCAGTCACAGAAGTGGGGTTCAATGCCTGTGATGTTGCCTCCTCTGTCTGATTTTTAGAAGTAGATGTGCTTGTAAGTATTTGGCAGAGTCAATATTCAATGGAAAATTGGGAACAAAGCAACATTTTCTTGGCTGGAATATGCTCACTCTGGTTAAACTTCTGTCAGGAAAGTTTCCTCAGGGCCAAAACATTTTTGTTTCAGTTAAAACAAGGATGGGATGATTTTGGTTCATACAAACCAGGGACTCAGATCCTGTATAGGTAGTGTCTGAGTACCTGGTACAGAGGGGTGGGTCTGTTGAGAGGGGTTTTTGAAAATGCACCTGGGTTTTGTCTAAAAAGGCTTTAAAAAAAAAAAAAAGAGAAATTGTCAGCACAAAAAGATTCTTTTAATTAGTTTGAAAAGTGCTGCAGAACAATAATCTTAACTCCCACAAAGCTTTGGGCAGGCTCAATGGTCCCCTGCCTTCTTACAGTCAACTTTTTTGGGAACCATTGCAGATTGTGGGCTTCAGACAAGAAACATCATTGTTCCTCAAAGAAATTCCAGCACCATTTCCATTAGGAGCAATTGAAAATGTGCCTGTGAATTAAAGGGGTTGCTTTAAACCCATTTTGAAAGACTATCTCTGGCCATGGTGGGGTTAGATCACACCCTGTATAGAGAATGGAGAAGTGCAATCTGCAGAATTTGTTTGCAATGAAGTCAGTGGGAGCTTTGCTTCAGAGCAGCCCAGTATTGATTCACTGGGTGGAAAAATCATCTGATCAAAAGTCTCTGTTTCCCCTAAATTATCCAAAGAACAGAAAAAAAACATGATCTCGCTGGTAATTATGGGAAGTTTATGACACATTTTCTTAAAATTGGGTTCCCTTGGGATAGACTTTGAGGAAGACTACATGTGAGTTGCCCTTTGAATAAAAAGAAGGAGATTTTTTTCTGTGACGCTGAGCATCACAGAAATAAGAAAAAAAAGAACACAGAATGAAAGCCCCAAAATTTGTTTATAATTAGTGTGCTTAAGAGGACTTGGAAGACTGAAAAAACCCCTTCTTCCTTTCCTTCCTTGTTAATTGCATACAGAGCATTTCCTCTTTCTTTTTTCCTCCTATATTCTGAAAACAATTAGGAAGACAAATTTGAAAACTGGATCATAGGTGGACTAATCATAGAGAGAGGCTGAATGATTGAATTTTGTGGATAAATTATATAAGCCATCAAGCATGCCTTAATTGTCTCAGTAAGACATAGCCAAACCCAAACTGTGATGGACTAAAATCTTGCATTAAATGATGATTTAGAATTAGACTTTTTTAGAAAAAAAAAAAAAAAGAATAATTCCCATTTTGCATGTGCTGATCTGAGTGCTGCACAGAGTTGGAATAATTTCTGCCAACACTCACTGCCTGGTTTGGTTTGGGCAAGTCACACCTATAACAAGTGTTTTGGGGCTTGTGTGTAACCTGCTGGCTCTTGTTAAAGTACATTTCAGCCTTTGATGTATGTGAAACAATATTGTCAGTCCCCCTTACCACACAAATCATAAGTCTGACTAACAAAAACACAAAGATTGTGTATAGAATAATGAGCTCCCAAAGGGTGGAAAGAGGGTTCTTTCACACTGAGCTGCACACAGGCACGTATTAATGCAGTTTGATTTGATCACTGGAAAATTGTGTCCTGTAATTACTAAGCAAACATGAGGTGGAATGACAGGGAAATGCAATGAAATGGGGCTTTGAGGTGGAAGATGGATTTTCAGAAAGTGCAGTTGGGAAGGAACGCATACAAATCCTGCAAGACTGCCTTGAAATACAAGGGACCCATTGGTTAAAAGATTAATTGTAGGCTCACTTAGTCCACCACGACCTGTATGGGGCAGTATAGACCAAGAATTATCATGAAAGAAGTGGATTTGGGGCGTGTTGGTTCTCATACAGTAGGCACCACTTTTGGAAAGCATCAGTTTTTGTGAATGGCTCCTATTTTCCTTCCAAAATTATTGATTTTTTTTTTAATTATAAAAATTCAGTTTTCATTTTGATACTTTTTAGCAGAATTGTAACAGCTTTTCCCTTTATTTATTGAATGTTATGACAACATACAAACTAAATTTACTCAAAGTCCTTCAGTATATTCACAAATATCACTCTCCTACATAATATCAATTATTACACCTTAATTTTCAATTTTTTTATTCATCAGTATCAGAGATCTTTTTCCAATCAAAGATGCTACAAATGCACATCTCTCCCTTAGGCAGCTACTTAAATTTGGATTTTTCTGCAGACTTCTTTGGTGACACTTAAAAAAAATCCAATCTACCTTGTAGAGACTGTGTGTGCTGTAAGAAATGGAAGGATGCATTCAAGCACCCATAAGTCTTGGTTTTCCTGCCTTCCCTGACATCTGTACTGCCAGATGGAAGGACATCATGGCAAAAATGATGCTTTCAGCATTCTTTAGCTTCCTTCATTTGTGTGCTTTAAGGTGGAAATGGGCATAACTGGGCGGAATTATTGAGTTAAACAAAAAGAGAGTGTATTAGCAACACACGTCCTGCAGGTAACAGAATGAGCAGCGAGCACTGGGCATCTCACCCATTCAAACGCCTTTCTGAAGGGCAAATCTATCTGTTTCCAAGAAGATTCTCAAATTTACCATTTACATGGAGAATGATGTGCTCCTACCAGTTTTTATGGGTTGTTACTGATGGATTAGTGACCTGACTCAGCATCTTCACTCTCCTCTCAATTATACAGTAATTGCTTGTGTTCAGAGCATTTGAGTGGTAGCCTAGCACATGCTGTAAAGCCTCCAGAAGGGACAAAGTTGCAGTAAAGCTTCTTGGGAAGAGAAACAAACAATTAATTTCCAGCAAACAATAAAAATAGAAGAAATATTAGAGATGTAGGGGTTCTAATATCAGTGATGTGGACTGGTGATGCATTTATTAGTCTCCTTTGTGTTCTCACCTGAAACATTTATCTTCACTGAACTAGCTGATTATCCTCTTTTAATTATTTCATATGGAATAATTAAATAAAATGAAGACAATAATCTTTTATAGATGGTTATGAGGAGGAACAATTTTTCTCAGGGAACTGAATATAGATTTTTATCCCTCCCCTTTACCTCCCAAGACTTTAGAGATCTAATGCATTCAGTGCTGCTGCATAAAGAGAGCTCCTGAATTCTCTGAATTATTTATTTTTAATAGTTAACCATCATTTGAAGGTCTCACCTGGATGACCTATGATTGAAGATCAAGCCTCATTGAGCACAGTGTTTTGTTCTGATGACAGATTTCCAGACAATTTCCTGTGTGTTATATGAGAAGCTGAAAATCCTGCACACTGATTGTATTTAAAAGGGCCATACAGCCCTGCTGAGGTTTCCCAGGCACCCAGACGGGTGATCTGTCCCTCTCTGCTGGATGCTGCCCTGTGCTGGAGGCCTAAGACAAGAATAAAAAAAGTGAGATGGCACTTTCCATTGCTGCAGCCCTTCAGACCTTCTTGCTCTCTCTGTGGCCGCAGCTCACACCCCAAATCTGCATGAGGATACAGATTTGGAGGCATATAAAAACAGGTGAATGGGGCTCTCATCATCCTGGTCTGGTTGAAGATGTCCCTGCTCATTGTAGGGTGGTAGGACTACGTGGCCTTTAAAGGTCTCTCCCAACCGAAACTCTTCTATGGTTCTATGATTCCATAGGTTAGAGAGACAAAGAGTCCAAGGCACTTTGATGAAAATATTCAAGGGCTGAGTATGGAGAAGCAGAAGCATGAAACTGGCTGCCCATTTGTCTTTGTTAGATGAAGACCACTTTTGACTCTCTCTTCTTTCTGTGTCCCTGGTAAGCTCCCTTACACAGGCAGAGGTCTGTCAGGATAGGAAGAAATGGATGGACATGACCTCTGAGCAGACGAGGTACGGATACACTCAGGTTTCACGCTGAGAAAAAATTCTATGGAATGAGATGCAATCAAGTCGAGTCTAAAATAAGGGCAGGTAATCAAGTCCACAGTGCAAGCTGAAGCTTGCGGCTACATGTAGGGAAGAGAGAAGGAAGTGTCAGAGAGAGCAGTAAGGGTGGAACTCATAGCTCTACCTCACAGATATTTGAGCATTTTTCTACCTATAGTGAGTGAAGAAAGATTAGTATTCCAAAGCAAGGAGGGACACAGGTCGCCACCTGACACAGGGCATATGAATCATCCTCCTGTGCTCTCGAGCTGCTACAGCTCAGCCCACATCTTGCAAGCGTCCTTGCGAGAGGTGATGGTGGTGTCAGCAGGCAGATGGGCCGAGAATGACAACCTACATTTCATACTGCACAGATCTGAGCAACCAAGAGTATTTTTGCCTCCTTGATCCTGCTGAGTTGCCAAAGAAGAGCAGACTAGGTGGCTCTCCTGCTGACTACAGTAGATCAAATTCTTTTGCAGCAAATTCTCTGAGTGCCCTGTTGGAGTGGAACGTAACTGCTTCCCTGGAAGATGCTTCTTCCAGCAGGCAGTGGAGAGGCCCTGCAATGAGCTGTGGCTTTTCTCAAAAAACAGCCTTTTCTTCTGTGTAATCACAACACTAAATTCAATCTTGATATTGACTGGACATAGAAAAGTATGTTATAAATGGAAGTTTTTGAAGGGAAAGGTGATCCTATTTAAGGTGCTTTTGACTTAACAGTATTCCTAAGAGTGTTTCCAAATCTGGAAAAGCAATCATTATTAATAACACAGTTCTTATAATATTTTCCTCTTTAAGATTTGTTTACCTGTCACCATTGTTTGATCATAAATATACCCATTTTATAGCTTAATGAAAAGAATTCTTTTTACAGCTTCAACTGAGCAGATCTGGGGAATGTTGTGGGTGGTAGTTTTCTGTTTGTTTGGATTTTTTTTAATGGGGGGGGGTGTCTGTGCTATTGAACGTCTAATTTGGGCTGTGTCAACCTGCACATCCGAACACACACTCAGCACCAGATTCAATGTTGTTGTTGTTGCTTAAATTAGTTCATATCCACAAGGAAACATTTAACCCACCAAAGTTTCCCTCTAGCCACCTGCCCTAATTCCAGGACAGCACTGTTGTCCTGTGGTCTGAGTCTTGGCTCGTTCTCAGTCCAGTTGAACAGCAAACCCTCTTAGAAAATTTGTTTCTCACAGGGCTTCCAGCGTCATAACTTACTACAGGAAAAGGCCATCATTTTGACTTGCTTTACAGATGTCAAATCCTTCACAGAACTCAGTTTAAACTTTAGGCTCTGTGTCAAAAATAATACAAAAAACTGGTTGTAATTACCTCCTGGAGTTAGCTTGCAATAAATTAAAACAAAATTAAAAAAAAATCCATCCCACATTTTAAAGGAATTTTGACTTTCTGCCTAGATATATATTTTTTCACTGCTTGCTTGGAAACTTAAAGAAGGGAACAATTAATGAAAACCAATTGCTCAAAAAGACATGGTTTTCAGATCATGTTTGTTTTCATATCTTAAACTAGCTCACTGTTTCTTAACATAGTTTTAATTCATAAGGAAACCCCAAGACAGATTAGAAATGTAGATCAGAGGAGGAAAGATATAATTTTTTAATTTTACTTTTGCCCCCATGTTATTCACCCCTTCCTGGAAGCCTCATTTTTTTCTTTTTGGCTGCTGTAATACTTTAGTATTTTTATAGTATGCATTATTGTAATTAAAGGGGTGTATATTTTTATGGACAAAAACCCCTTTTTGCTTCCAGTGCCAGAGACTGTTAGTAAGATGCAAATTAAATGCAGGCCTTTGGAATGGCAGAAAATTTTGGTTTGTGCCCCTCCTCCAGCACACTATTATTTTTACTAGTGCGCCTTTTTCCTTCTTGGGTGCAATAGGAAACAAAAGGTTTGTGCAGGCTTGAGGAGAGAAGACTGTGCAGGATTTGGGACATTAACAGTAGCTGGAAATATGAACCCAGATATCGTGGCTAATTTTTTAAACTGGAGAAAAAAACCCACTCTTTGTTTGGGAAAATACCCCTAAATTTAGGTGTTTATGCATCACAAAAGCTGAATTTCCAGGCTATGAGCAGGTAGAGCCCTTGATACAGAGCTGATCCAGAATTGGATCAGTGATGGGGTTGGACTGCGAAATACCACCAACCAACAAAACCAGTAGCAATGTTCCATCTTAAATTGCCTATTTTCAAATGAAATATTATCTGTTTTGTCCCAAGTTCATGCTTTGCCATCCCGTTTTACCACCCTGGGCATACTGTATCTGAGAGGGCTCTGTAGCTTTAATATGGACAATAGGACCACAGGGTATTTGGGCTCTATTTGTAAGGTATTTGGGTATCTGGAGTCTCTATTTGTAAGCAAACCTGGAGCTCTGCCTTCTGCAAATAGACCCTGTTACCCTCTGAAAATGATCTTTCCCTGCAGGATGGACTTTTTCCCTCCTCTCATTCCTGACTGGCTGTACTACATGGGTTTGAATCCCTCTTGACTCTGTTTCCTGAAGTTTGGCTTGACCCTGGGCCATAAGTCTTGTTCGGATGTTAAGTTTGATCCAATCTTTGGTTGTTCTGGCTTTTGCTGCCTGGTTTTAAGCACAGTACATAATTTATCAGGTGTTTCAGTCTAAATTCAGTCTAAAGTCTGTGAAAGTACTCTGCAGTTGTTATGTGTGTGTATATTTATATACGTGCGTCTCCCAACATCAACCCCAAAATATTTTGCATGGCTTTTGATTTAAAAGAAAAAAATAAATTCTAACTATAAGTCAGAATACCTGTATTATCAAATCAGTCAATTCCTGTTAGGGGATTACCGTTTGAAATTCAAGATAGCAGCTTTTCAGAGTAAATGGGGAATTAGCTACTCCGTATTTAAACCTAGAAAAATAATATGCTAATCTCAAAGTCAAAGACCTTGGATCCCTGTCTAAAATTGCTTGTGTTTTTCAAGTTCTATGTAAGAAAAACGAAGCACAGTGTGTAAAATACTGCAAGTTTTGCCAAAAGTTTTTGCATTCATCAGTGTGTAAAACTAACTCTCTCTGAACTAATTGCTGCCAGAAACTCACTTTGTAGAAATGATCATAATGAGTAATTCTTTGAGTCTAATGGATTTGCTTCAAGAGGGAAGCAAAATGAGCCAACAAAGAAGTATGCAGAGTTTTCCAAGGATTTAAGGTCAAATAAGACACCATCTTTCAGAAGTCTAATGAATGACAAGTAGGAAATCAGGACTTTCAGGCACAGGAAAAGGTCGCCCTTTTACTGTAAGTGAGGGTGCTTCCATAAACCAGTATTTTTTATTGCATATGACAGAGTCATTCCATTATCCCAACACACAGAAATCTGTGTAAAATCAGCGTAATTATTGGTGAAATTAGGCTGACAACTTGGAGCAATTTTCATATCTTTTCTCAGTTTTATATTTTTGAAATAATCTTTAATTGCTTTGTAAAGGGTGAAACAAATGGTGTGGCATGTTACAATGCTGATTGTTGGAGGGTGGTAGCAGACACAGGTGCATTTAATCATCCATCCTATAGACTCCTCTTCCCCATTCATTACACTGGCAACCCCAGCCCAACCCAGTGGCTGATCTCACACAGACCATTAGAGTGCTCACAAAAGGGCGTGTGGAGTGTCTGCCTCTCCCATCATCCTCAAGCATGGCCTAAGATGAGAAGAGAGTTCCTTTTTGTGTGGCTGAAAACAGGGAGTCAAGGAAGAAAGAGAATAAAAGGGTAAAATCTGTATTCTTCCATTGTTGAGAGAAGAGAGATGGTGTTCAGCATGTTTGGGGCAAAGAAATAATCTCTAAATACAACCCAGTCCACTCAGTCAGTGGAAGGGGTCCTGGGCAGATTGTTCACATACAGAATTTTTCCAGACTCCATCTTCCTCAAATTTTAAGTCTCCTAAAACCCCACTAAATAATAATAAAAATGCATCTGTAGTAAATTCTACTCAATCTAATAATGCTGAGCTTGGAAATGCCTAAATTATGGATTTCAATTTCTTAAATAATAGAGGTGTTTGTCTCAACTAAACTTATACAGTCATAAAAATCCCACTATCAGACATTTGGATGTTCCTAAAATCTAGTGCCAAATGTTTATGTCAAAAGAGAAGCTATTCAAATAAAAATAACAGCAGCACTCAAGAACACATGTTTAAAAAACATCTTGCCAAGATATGAAGCAAAAAGTAAAGGAGAACCACAATCACAGCTTTTATATCTGCTCTGATCACCTGTGCTTTTTATTCCTTTTCCCTGCAGGGACCAGGATGTCTTTTCAATCTGCAGAATCCATACAAGATGTGACAAGAAATTCCAGCCTACCAAGATGGGGGGAGAGAGAGATGCTGATTTCCATTTCTGAAACATGTATCATGTTTGGAGGCTTTGTAAAGGATAAATTTAGAGGAGACAGGTCAAAAGGTCCCAACTTCCTCCTCCAGCACTGCCTCATGTATCCTGCACACTTTCACTTTGCCAGACACAACTGCGCATCACTTTGCAGAATTTCCTATCCGGATCACCTGCCTCACACAGGTATCTGCTTCTGTGGTGTCTTGAGCTTTCAGTGGTTATATGTCTAGCATTTTCTCACTTTCCTTTACTGGGTCACCTTCAAGAGTCACTTGAATGTTCTAACAAATGAATTATTCACTTTTGCAGCTGTGGGTGTTAATGGTGCTCTAGTCTTGAGATCTCTGCTCCCCACACACATTGATTTTGCTTCTGGTTGGCTGAAATGTGCTATGTCTAGACCAAATTAATGGAATCAGCTAAGAAATACTGAGGGGAAACAAAATGGCTCGAGATAAAGAGAAGGGAAGACTGAGCAAATAATCTTGTTTGGATTTCAGGTCTGCCAAACTAGCAGAACAAAACAGATAACTTCATTTCTGTCAGTTAAGAAAGTTCTGTCTATTCACCTGTGAAGATCTATTCTTGCCTGACACAGCAGTCCTATTTCTGCATGGCTGGAATTTTGTTGGCACTAATCAAGCTTTTTTTGTGAAATATTTGAACACAAATGAAGTTTAAAGGTACTGTAATGTCTCTTTTCGTGATGGATCTTTATGATTAGAAGCATAAATTTTCCCAAGCATTCCCACATGCTGTAACTTTGTCATGGCTGTTTAAGATGTCTGAAGAGATTTCAAAGGGCAGATATTTTGTAGTTTCTCTGTTCATCTGAAAGAGAAACAATTACAGTATGCTCATATTCCTGCCTTCTGATTGCTTCTGAAGGGGAGTTGATTTTTCACCAAGAATTTAGGATTTTGGTGGCAATGAGATTTCCTAAACTAAAACAGAACTAAACTAAATCTAAGCAGGAGGCTCCTCGGGGACAGTAAAGCAGAATGTGAGTTGACTGATGAAATCACTGATTTGTTAAGACTTGCAGCCAAAGGTGGAGGCTACCCCTGACAGAGGAGAAAAAATCAGATCATCATCTTCACTCCTCAGTCTTTGGGGAGGTGCTGTGCTGGACTTTGTTCTCACTAGCAAGGAGGGGCTGGTGGGGAGTGTGGAGCTCAAGAGCAGCCTGGGCTGCAGTGACCACGGAATGGTAGAGTTCCAGATCCCTGGGGAAATGAGGAGGGCACACATCAAACTTCCTGCCCTGGACTTCAGGAGAGCAGCATTTGGCCTCTTCAGGGAGCTGCTTGCTAGAGTGCTGTGGGATGGAGACCTGGAGGGAAGAGGGGCCCAGGAAATCAAGGATTTTCTCCTCCAAGCACAAGGGGAAATGAGTTCCAAGGAACAGGAGGTCAGGCAAAATTGCCAGGAGGCCTGTGTGGATGAACAAGGAGCTTCTGGCTGAGCTCATAACACAAGAGGAAAGCCTACAGAGAATGAAGATAAGGACAGGTAGATTGGAAGGAATACAGATTAATTGTCCTAGCACCCAGGGATAATGGAAAAGGTAAAGTAAAGATAATGCCCTGATAGAATTAAATCTGGCCAGCGATGCCAAGGGCAACAAGAAAAGTTTCTAGAGGTATGCCAGTGATAAAAGGAAGAACAGGGAAAATGTGAACCCTCTCTGGAAGGAAATGAGAGACCTGGTTACCCAGGGTATGGAGAAGGCTGAACATTTTTGCCTCAGTCCTCACCAGCCAGTGGTCCAGCCGCCCTGCCTGGGTCACAGCAGGCGAAGATAGGGGGTGGCAGAATGAATAACCTGGCTTTGACAGGGCTTCTAAAACCTGCATCATGTAAGCACCCGTGAGCACAGGATTTTGATAATGTCCTCTAAATGTTAAATTTTCTCACCCAGTTTCAGAGCCATCCCCAAGTCTAATGCTGCAGAGCAATGTATTCCACAGGCAGGCTGTGCTGTAGGGTATTTCCTTTATTTGTTTTAAATTTACCTACCATTTATTTTAACATATGAGCCCCAGTTCTCATATTACTGTGGAGGGTAAAGAGAAGGAATGATCAGCTTTTCTTACACTATTCATCATCTTAAATAGGCCAATTAAGCCCATGTAATTACCCTTCTTTCCAAGTTAAATAATCCAAGTCTTTGCAGCTTCTCATATGGAAAGTCCATCATGCCTCTAAACCATTGAAAATTATATGGTGCTAATTTAAAACATGGCCACTTGTAACATGTGTATCTGTGTCTATTTCTACTGACACCATGATTGTCAGCTAATTGAACATGTGTAACACAGAAAATACAGCTCCAACTGCTTGTTCCCACATTGAGTAATGCAGGGACATTGGGTTCTGGCATGCAGTGGCAAATTATATGTGCTGAATGTGGCCTGTCAGGTTTCAGGGGGCTGGGAGCCACGGACATTAAATTGTTGAATACATTATATTCCCTGACCTCTAGAGACAAGGGGCCCTTTGACTATGTCCACACTACCCTGTTCCCCCACCAGAGTTTCCCATCGGACTGGTGCAGTCCCAGAGAGAGGAAAATTCAGTTATTGTTGGAGTCCAAATAATGTCGAGGATCCCCAGCTGAGATCAAGGCTTCATTGTGCTCTCGATGGCATAAACTCATACTTACAGACAACCCCTGCCCTGAAGGGCTTGTAGTCTAAATAGGAGAGACAAATAAAGGGTGGGAGAGAAAATAAATGTGGAGTGACTTGTGCAGCTGCTGGAACAGCTGCTCTCAGAGGGAGATGGGAACAGGACCCAGTTTGGAGGGTCTTGGGACAGCGTGTTAGCTACTGGGCTGTCCTGGTTTGCATTTTACTGTGGAAAATGACATTTTAACCACCGCATCTTGAAAACACCTGGTCAGAGAGAGCTCAGGGGACAGAGAAGTTAAAATACAAACAGTTACTTGGCAGCTTGGCACCCTTGGGCTGCGTCTGCTGCTGCTGTGGACAGAGCCAGCACAATAGTTTTAGAGAGGACCTGATGTGGGAAAGGGGGCATTGAAAGAGATGTGGTGTTTCCTGTGGTTGCAGGTCACTGGTTGATGTTAAACACTTAGGATACAGGCCACATGAAAGCTTTGGCAAAATTCTGAGCAAATGAGGACCAGTAACTCCTTTAATAAAAGAAGCTTTTGACCCAAAATCTCAGGAACGTTTAGACTTGGAACCAGATTTTAGTGTGTCTTTTCACTCCGGTGTGGGGAGCTCTCTGGCCCTGTGTGTGGAATCAGCTGCCGCAGCATCTTGCAGTTCCCATGCAATGCTGACTAATGAAAGGAAAGAGATGAAAGCCTGTAACTGTGGAGCTTTCACTGCCAGGGACATACACAGCTGCATCCCCCGTAGTCTTTCCTTGGCAGAGTGATGTCTCTGCCAAAGGTTGGTGAAAGCTCTGGGAGCCTGTGCTCTTGTCCACACTGAATACCCAGGTAGTGAACCATTTTTGCCACTTAGAGCTGTTCCTCCCATGCAGTTTTATGAGAAGCAGTAAAATCTTACTCTTTCAGGCTGCTAAATTTGACTAGATTTCCTACTTGTGAATGTATTTGCTATCCATGAGAGCAGCATTTCCCTTGCTTTGCCTACCACAGAGTGCCAGCCCAGAATTTAAGACAGCCCAGCTCCCTGCTATCTCAGGAGTACCTCCTAACGTGGGGATCCCTGCTGAGCAGACAAGACCTGCCAGGGTGTTTCCTAGGATTGCCTGATGCTCTTCAGTCACTCCTCATTTGAGGTATTTTTCCTGTCTGACTGAATTTCCAAGGGACAGAACAGTGCAAAAGCCGTAGGGTTTGCTGTGATCTCTGCAGAAGGTTCCCTCTTCTGAGACTCTTTTCCCACCCTCTTGCTTGCAGCTACTTCAAGAGACAGACTTCTCCCTCCCATCCTCTTTGAGATGGAAATGACTGATCCAGCTCATACTTGTATTTTTTTTTTTCCATAGGTAGTACACTCTTCTTCTTGTGTGTGCTGCCTGTGCCTCTGCTTCCTGCTCTGCACCCCAAACCTGCCAGCAAACCTGGTAGCCTCATGGCTTTAGCACTAGTCAATTCAGTGTCAGTGGCACAGGAGCGACATCTAGCACAGCAGCACTTATGAGGAGGTACACAGACCATTACAACAGTGTATTTACAATTGCACATATATTTTACAACTCTTAATGCCTATTGGTAGTTACACAGTAGATTTGGGACTCAATTTTCCTCAGGACTCTTGTTACAATGTTCCAGCTACAAGCTTCAATTTTCTCACAGCGTGTTTCCTTCCCCCTCTCTGAATCATTGCTAAAAAATCTCTTATAAATCCTAAATTTTCAGTCTAGGCAAAACCTCTCTACCAACAGCTCCTGGCAAAAGCGATGAGCAGCTCGTGGAGATATCCCTGATGTAATTGTGTGATTTTTGGGATGCTCTCAAATTATGTTAGCATGTATGAGGCCCTGGCACAGGCTGCCCAGAGAAGCTGTGGCTGTCCCTGGATCCTTGGCAGTGTCCAATGTCAGGTTGGACGGGGCTTGGAGCAACCTGGGATAGTGGAAGGTGTCCCTGCCCATGAGTGGCCTGTGGAATGAGGAGATGTTAAAGTCCCTTCCAACCCAAAACATTTTGTGGTCCTATGATTCTTAGTAGCTGAAGTTGCATGAAATCATGCCAGCCTTGAGAAACATCATCCTCCTGTGGCTTTGTTTCGTTGCTGCCATACTACAGTGCCCTCTCCTAGCAGGGACAATGTGACAGCCCTCAGAGGCCAGTATCCTGCCAACATAGTTGTGAAAACCTCATCGAGCAGCATAGCTGTGTCTACAGCAAGATTTTGTTGGCAAAGATACATTGGCTGGGTACTTTTGAATTTTTTTTCACGCTCTTAGCCAAAGAAGCTCTGCCAGCAACATCTCATAGCAAAGACTTCACGGCAAGTAGCCCATTACAAATGCACTCACGGAGGCACGCAGAATGGTCATTAAAAAAGATGTTCCCCAGCTCTCTGCTAAGTTCTTGTTAGAACGTAGATATGTAGCAAAGTTAAGAAAAAAAAAAAAGAAAAAGTAAAAAAAAAAGAACCAATCTGCCAGCCGCTTAATGCGAGTCAACAGCTGTCTCCTTGTGCTAGTAGGAACTCCAATCAGAGGTCATGATCTAAATTAATTCTAGCAGCACCCAGTGTTTTCCCTGATGACTATGATTCTTTTGGGTCAATCCTAGGTCACATAAGACTGAAGAAAAACTGCTTTCATTAACTTCTTTCCTTGGGACCAACTCACTCCAGAGATATTCCTTGCCAGAGTTATGTGACTACTTCACAGAACAAGATATTTTCCCCGAGTTAATCACTTAAAGATTTAATTCTCAGCTTTTAAAAATAGTTCACACCATAACAGAGAGTATTTTCAGGGTTTATCCTCTTCCTCTTTTTAAACTGATTTTCAATTCACTGTTACTCAATGTCACTTCTGCTATTCATGGAGCACAGCCAAGTGAAACCGGGACCCGCTATGCTGCTGATTTACACTATAGAACCATTATTAGCTGAGTTCTGCATTGGCATTCCAGACATTCCAGCGTGCAGCTAGTCTCCTGTGTATTTATTCATTCAAAATAATGACAGGGCTGGCGAAAGATGCCGGAGTGACAACCCTGGAGTGAAGAGGTCCTTCACTGAGCCAGGGAGCGGGCATGGCAGAGCCAATGTGCACCATCCCCTCCCTGTACCTCCCACACCCTCCTTCAGCCTGCTCTGAAGGCTGTCTGCACCTTGCAGAGTTAAAATCCAGGGCAGAGAATTCACAAGGCCTAGTTAGGCTTTGGTGCAATTTCTGCTCTTGCTGTTGGTGGCTTTTCATCATTCTCAGTCTTTTAAAGGGCTTTGCAGCACAACTGCATGCACCAAATGGCCCCATTTCTTGAATCACCAGGGCAAGCACACAAACACACACAACCCCAAACTATTTAGGACCCTGAAACTAGTTTTAAGGAGTGACTTGGCTGTGTAATTCACAATTCTGGACACCTATTAGGGTAGGTCTGGGGTCTCTAAATGGTGCAGTGTCCTGGGTTCAGCTATTTGGCCCAGCACCAGAGCACACTGCTCACCCCTTTCCCTCCCATTCTTCTGTGAGAAGGAAGCTTCATGATAGTTCATTAACGTTATGAAAAATGCACTCTTGGAGACAAGCGGGTGTATGGGGAGGCAATTAAAATGTTCCATTGTGCTGAGCGCTGTGCAAACACTGAAACAATGGTCCCCGGAGTGGGGATCTCACCACAGAGACAGACAATAGCAGCCATTCACACCACCTATTAGAGACTATTTGGAGTATCTATTTTAGGTGTGAGTCACAGCCTAAATTTTCTGTATAGGCCAAGAAATAGTTGCTTCCAGAGAGTGACTCAGAGCACCTAAGTTAGATGGCAAAAAGTCATATGGCAGTAATATCCCCAACCAGTGTGTGGAGCAAATTAGGGAGAATAACCACCTTTTGCCTAATGGACAGCTCTCCCTAGGCTCCCTCCATTGCCAACAAGAGGAAAAAGACTTCACAAGATGGTTCACAGCATCCAAATCAAGTTCTCCTTGCTCCTGATGGAAACCATTTCTCTTTACTGACAACAAAGGGGGAGTCTGGGGATAGTAAGTTCATTAGGCTAAAATAACCTCTCGTAACACCCTTGTAGCTAGCAGGAAAAACAGCGTGCAGCTGCCTAACTTTGTCAGGCTGCCCACTAAATCTATTACTGGATATAAATTGGCCAAAAAAGATTGGGAAAAAAGGCAGAGAATCCATTTGCGGGAAAACGGACATCTTTCCACATCTCAGTAAACATGCTCAGGAACCATAATGAAAAACATGCAGCATTTCCATAAATTTGACATCTCCTCTCAGACACCTCTGTGATTTACATTTAAAGCAGGACGTTGTGAAACCCAGACACCGCAGTACTGGGCTGTTTAAAGACCGAGCTTTAACACTGTGCCTTTGGTCTGCCTGTGGGGCACATGTCCATGCAGAGGGCTTCCCAAGCTCTGTGTTGAGTCCCTGCTCTCCCAGGTCACACACCTTGGAGGAAGGCAGTGCCTCTTGCCTGCCGTGGTGAGAAGTAGCTACCAAGAAGGGGCTTGGGGCTGCAGAAACCATCTCTCAACACTCAACAGCATCTTGCACCTCACGGTGGGGATTTCTTCCATGCTGTCCCTAACACTGGTCTAACAGTACCTACTTATTTCCTACCAGCTTTAGTCAACTGATGCCTGTGAAGCACTCAGAGGCCCTCAGATTAAACGTGCTAATGGAAGAGCAAAGTGGTACAAAAGCGCTGCTGCTGCGTGCCTCTCCTCCCTCTCCACACTGAGCTGCCGTGCCTGGATGCTGCTCCACCATGACCTTCTACGGTGATGCTGTGGCAGCCTCTTTCTTCACGGGGGCATTTGGGCTGACAATGCGAAGCTCCTTTTCCCACATAATTGAAAGGAATTTCTGATTATGCACAGGGATGTCAGCAGTGCGAGGAGCTTGGACGCCTTCCAGCCGCAGCCGGATCCAATGATAGCGCTGCGATTTCTCCTTTTTTGGCACTCTACTTGTGAACTTTCTGCTCCCTTCTGGGAGTGATTCCTCAAGATAATATGCTGCTGCTCCAGCTTCTCTCTGATGGCCTAGATTTATAGCTTCTGCAAGGCAAGAGAGGGGAAGGGGTGTGGGAGAGACAGGGAGGATGAAAGCAGAAAGGGAAATTATTTTTTGGTTGGGGTTTTATTATTTTGGTCCCGCTCTGCTACAGTGACTGTCTCTAGGCCTTGCACAAAAATAGTCTGTCCTTTCCATCTCTGTAATGCTCTTTACTGCCTGCAGTGAAAGGTTGAAAGTACACATGAGTTTTTCTGGCCTCTCTTTAGTCCAGCCCCCGTGAATATGTGGCATGAGGTGAGCACTACATTTATCTCTGACCTTTTCACGATCTCCTGCATCTGTTAACTGAAAAGAGAGGAAGATGTCCCCAGCCTCCTCTCCCACAGAACAGATGGTACTGGTGACTTGATTTACTTTATCTCTATCAGTCCCAGCTTGCCTCAAATCTTTCTGAATGTCTAATTTATCTAAAGCCTTCATTGCTCTAGCTACACTGGGGAAAAACAAAACAACAACCCCAAAAACCCCAGCCACTGATTTTCAGGGAGAAATATTTCAAAATTCCAGATGCTGTGCTCAGAAATTTAGTAACACCATAATTAACTAGGACAAAAATTTCTCTCTTTGGATGTGCTAATCAGCTGAATATCCTCTTTCCCCAGTGACTTCAGAGTGTTGAAGATGTTTCCATAACATCAGAACTGTATTATCCAAGTATTTTAACCCTCTCTTAGAGCATTTCCAGGAAGGTGGGGAAGTGCTGCCATCCCTGCTTTACAGGTGGGAAACAAGGAGCTGAGGCACAGAACTTATCTAAGACAGACCAGGTGAGTTACCTGTTCCTCTCTAGTGTTTATAAAGGTAGATCACTGATGTTTTATAGGATTACATCCATAGTACTACGTGGTTGCAGCTGGCTGAGATGAATACCACTCTTTGAGACTCAGAAAGGTCACCCTGGAAGAGTGGAGAAAAGCTGTGAAATGAGCCTTTGCATTTTACAAAGAAAGTGAATAATTCGTGAATAATATGTGCACCTCCTTATGAGGTGCTAGCTCCTGAAATCACAGGCTGACACACTGGTTTGGGTTGGGAGGGACATTAAATATGTTGAAATGGCATTGCCAGGAAAGGCAGGGGGCTGCTGAGCGCCTCCTGGGGTTCGTCTTGGGCTCTGTTTCAGCTTTGAGGTCTTCCTGACTGCCCGGGAGACACCAGGGGAGTTCTGTGGTACTCATTGTGGCTTTAGCTACCAGGGCTTTTCAGTTCTTCAGGTTGCATCTAAAAATGGGAAATCGTGCTGACAGAGCTGCTTGTGTTCAGCTCCACATTTCCCATCATCTTGGATAGCCAAATTGCCAGTGTTGAATACTCAGTTTCAGAGGCTGTGGCTCAAATCCTCCCTCTCCGAAGAGAATACATCAGGAGAATGGCAATTGCAACCTAACTTGTTCCTGTTTCTCTCTTGCTGGTTGGATTTTCAGGAATCTCAAACTTCCCCTCACTATAAGCTTTTTAAATTTCAGGTAACCTGATTGCAGGTGCTGAGACTAAGGAAAAGCTTTTGCATATGGAGGGATGTAAAATCAAATGGTGATGGGGGACTAGACACAGGGCTTTCTTATGAGGACCACAGGAAAGTATCCTGAAGGTCAGGACCAGATAATGTTTGCACAACTCTTCCTTGATGCCTAGAGTATTTCAGCATAAAACCAGATGTCCTGGCAAAGATACACCCTAATTAAGCACCACTGAGAGTCAGATTGGACTTGCATTCAAAGCAGAATTGAAATCGAGGCCACTTGGTGTTCCCTGAGCCTGTGTCCTTGGGCAGAGGCTGTGATTGAAATGACCTTACATACAATCAGGCACAGGAGTCAAACTCCTCCTCAGCGAGGATTGGTCTGGGTTGATGGGAAGCCTTTTGCTTCCTCTCGGAAATCAGAGTCACAAAGACATACTGAGTGGCTGAGGAAATTATATTTTATTCAATTTATCAGCATGTGAAAGATAACGGGAATGAGCTGCAGTCACAATCTCTTCTGTGATGGCAGCTGCAGGGGGGGAGTAGAAATAATGCAGCAAGGCAGGAACTCGGGACTGCTGGCGGGTCCTGAGCTGCCGCAGAGCTCCTGCACAGCCTAGTAAGGATCTCAGGGCTGTGTGCAGGGGGCACAGCAGCTCCCATGGCAAACACAGACAGCAAAGCGCCATTTAGACCTTGCACCACTCACCACTGCCAGGTAGTCCAATGAATTCAGCAGCCACAGGTCAGACAAATCACTGAGTGTGCACAGCTTGTACTCAGTGTTGTGATGGCCTGGCTCTGCTGGGGAGCAGGAGTCAGGCAGCTGGGCAGAGATGTCACTCTTAATTTCCTACCATTTTCTTGAGCTGTGAAGAGCCATAGAAGTCACAGAATTATCACGGAATGGTTTGGGTTAGAAGGGAGTTAAAAAAACCCATCTCATTTCACCTCCACTGCCATGGACAGGGACACCTTCCAGTATCCGAGGTTGCTCCAAGCCCTGTCCAGCCTGGCCTGGAACATTTCCAGGGATCCAGGGGCAGCCACAGCTTCTCTGGGCACCCTTTGCCAGGGCCTCACCACCCTCACAGCCAGGAGCTCCTTCCCAATATCCCATCTAACCCTGCCCTCTGTCAGGGTGAAATTATTTCCCTTGTCCTCTAACTACATGTCCTTGTCAAAAGTCCTTCTCCAAGGGAACCTGTCCTTAAGTCTGGTTCATTTTGTGCTTTGGTTCATTTTGTACATGAATGTAGGGAAAAGACAGGAAAACTGACTTGGCGATGGATCCACACAACATTTCCAGCTGCAACAATGCCTTTGCCGTCCTTGGATATTGCCACTTCTCCCCGTGAGTGAGACGGAGAGACCACCCACCTGAAGTGGTAAAAACAAGAGTTAGGCTCGAACTTAGTGTGGTCTGAGACAAAATATTTACTAGCTTGGTAGTAACTTCGTACTGGCGAGTAATACTAATAAAAAGCGTGTTTGATGTATTCAAAACTTATCGGTGTACACATTAAAACATGTGGTGGAATCTGGGGGCATAATAAAACAGCTGCTTTAGTTAAAGCCAGAAGAAGAGTGTCTGGTGGTCATGTTGGAGAAGAGGATGGGAGCAGAGCAAGTACCCACTTTAACTCCTTCACTGCTGAGGCACAGCCACAAAAAGGGTGTTTTTATGCAAAGCTGCAAGACCCCTGAGCTAAATGGGATTCCCAATAACACACTTTTCCTTCATTGCCCTGCAGACATGAATCCCCCCACCCTTACAGAACAACATTTTTCACTGCTGTTATATCATCAGGCCTAATTTGATTTAACAAGCCTGGCCCAGATAAATCAAGTGGTTATAGATTAGGAAGTCCTTGTGCTTACAAGGCCAGTGCTCATAAAATTGAGTGCATTGTGCAACTTATAAACAGGAAAAGATAAGCACAGTTTTATGTACTCCACTCTGCTGCAGATTTCATGCCAGTCCATCTCCCTGAGAAAAGGAAGATGAAGGCTGTATCCTCTTTGCAGTCTGTGCAGGGCCTTGTTGATCTTCATGCCCCTTTTGCTCTACTTTTAACACCTCTTTTCCCTCCTTGGCATTTTGATACACCTCTGGGACACCTCTGAAAGATGGGTTCAAGTCTTTTTTTTTTTTCCCCTATGTAAGGGACTCCTCCAGTTATTTGTATGTTTGAAAGAGAAAAACTTCTTGATGTACAGATTAAGAGAAAAGGGCTAGAGAATTTCCTTATTTGTATGTTTTTATGGATTTGGAGTAAATAGCATTCATAATCAGGGGGTTCAGAGCTGTCCTAGAGAAAGGTGATGGAAGAGAGAATAAATAAAAGTTTTCTTGCTGTCAAAATGAGCAAGGCCCTCATTAAAATAATATGAAATAGAATCATATAATCGTTTGAAAAGACCCCCAAAGATCATTGAGTCCAGCCATTAACCCAGCACTGCCAGATCCACCAATGAACCACGTTCTCTAAGCACCACACCTACATGTTTTTTGAACACTTTCAGGGATAGTGATTCCACCAAATAGGAACTCTGCTTTTCCATTTCATCTGCTTAAATAAAATGAACTCATTTTCCCTTGTGCAAAGTTGATTGAAGTCCTTAGGGATTCTGGTGCTGGATTTGGTACATGAGCCCGTGGATGCTGCCGTCCTTCATTTAGGAACTCGCTCAGCTGTCTGATAAACATCACCTCTCCAGATCAGCCTAAATACAGCACTCTGCCTTCCCCTAGCAGGAATCATCTCTAGCAGGCCAATGTTAGATGGAGGAGCCTGGGGGTTCTTTATATTTAACATCAAAGCAGGGAAAAACAAATGCAATTACAGTCCAGTAATGAAATTTGTATCTGTTCTAAATGTCCTTAGTTACGTAGCAGAAAATCCAGATACAGATGAGCTAAAAACAGATCCAAGGCGAGTGGTGAGGGAAAGTTGAAATTTCTTTTCAAAGAGATAGCAAACAGTATATAAGCCTCACAAAATGTTTACTTTTTTTTTGTTTAAGTTGTGGAGTAAAAATAACTTTCCATTTATCCAGTGAGTGACTGTACAGGGTGAGACCAACTGGGAAGCTGCTCTAAGCCTCAAGCAATGCAATGTTTTTGACTTCAGAGAAGGGAAAGGAGCTCTCCAGGGCTCTGCCTTTGATTAATGGCCAGTGAACACTCCTTGTAAAGACTGAATGCAAGGGAACTCTTCATTTTACCAAGATAAGGTTTATCCAACCTCTGAAGAGCAGTAGGAGGTGGTGAAGTGACTTTACTCCTTCTTAGAAAGCAGCATGCGCTTGTTGGCATTTCCTGTCCCACCTTTGGGAATCAACGCTCAGCCTTTTGCCAGAGTCTCAGAGCAGGAGCCCAAGGAGCTGGGAACATGTTATCCTGTTTCCTAATTATTAATGTGACATGGGCAAACAGAAAATTAACAATAAATTCAGTCAGAACTTCAAGCAAATTAATTATCTTTTAATGTTTTATGAATCTCATATTGTTGGGATGAGGACAGGTGATGTTTCCTTAAGGGATTTCATGCACAAGCCACATTTTTGTATCTTAATGACAGGAATTTTAATATACTCTCTAATACCAGGCTTCTGTTCCTTTGCTTTTACTGAGTAATGCTGCAGTTTCAGGGCTCCTTGCAGCAGGGCGTGTGAATATAAGTGAAGGGATTAATATGAATAACCAGAACCAGACTGCCAGACTGAATATACATCTTTTGCTAGCTAGAAACTATAAAAGGCCCTTGAACAAAACTCATCTGAGATGCAATCCCATTCAAGGCTCTGAAGTTTTCCCTAGATGAGACACAACGTGAAGGAAGGCTGCTGAGTCCCCCGGTGAGAAAATGTTGAGGGTCTTTATTCTGGTCTTGTGGTTCTGCAGACTGCCTGAATCACAAGGTCATGGCATGGCAAGATAGCTCGTTATATCTTCTTTAAACTGGCTAAACACATTTTAAATAACGCACTCCACAAATGAGAAAGTATTTTCCACTGAGGTGGGTAGCATCATCTCAGGTCTCTGAAGATTAAGGTTTACTGCTTGCTAATGCCACTTGCCAAGGACACATTTTATTGCCTTTGTGTTACTGTATGTCAGTCAGGAATAAATCTCTGTAGAGCTTCTATCTCGCTCTTCAGCCACACGTAACCTCATTTATATTCAACAAACTTTTCTTCCCTTCTCTCTCCCGTGCCTCCCACCCCCTCTTCCTTCAGAGAAGGCATTTCAATGAGTCTGTGCAGGCACAATTTAGGACTGAAATGAAGATCTCTATTCAGAGGCTGAACAAATTCTCACCAGCTTCCTTAGACCTAGGGCTAAGCTCTTCAGTTCCCTTCACCCCTTTTGTCTGCAGGTTTTTTGGGGCCAGACTGCCAAGTTCAAGCAAGGCTCCGATCTCTCCTCTTTCACAGGCCTCCTGATTAGTGGCTTTCTTTTTCCAAGACTATAGATACAATTATTAGAAATTCCTTTTTTTGTGAACACATTGAATGAAGGTATGAATGGAGATGGTAAGACGAAGAAAGTGAGAAGCTTAATATAACTTTGGCTTCTGTAGTTAATTAGATTTGGATGGCTTCAGAGGAGCAGCTGTAATTTTTTTTTTTTAATTGAAGTTACATAAAGGACTATTCAGTGTATTTTGGGTGGGGAGGGGAGACTGTATAAAAATAAAGAAGCTGAGAGATGGGTTTTGGAAATACACCCTCTCCCCCTCTTCCTTTTTTGGGAAACAGTTGTGGGAAGAGAAAAAAGAGAAAAAGAAAAAAATGTCCCACCACCAAAGGGGATAACAGAATCACTGGCACTGCTGGTAATACCCTGTGTCTGAGGCGCAGTATGCAGGATGCATATTCAAACAGGAACTTTTTTTTTTTTGTTTTTTGTTTTTTTTTTGTTCAGAGAGAATCTGAAATGCAGAAGTTTGAAATGTATTCCTTTGCACATCCAGAACACTAGATCTCAGACTTTCAAAAGGACATTGCCAAGATAGAGATCTCATTCAACATTTAAAGAATTTCATGAAAATATATCGCTTCCTATCTGCCTGAAATCTTCCCATTGCTAACAGAAGGCATGGATTTTAAAACCCCAGTGACATGCCAGCAGTTACACTCTGTGTTCATTCTTCACTGCCTGGTGAAGGAAATGAGACTGGTCAGCTCTGTCTGCTGTTCAATTTCATCCCCGTTTTCTCTTTTGTGCTGCACTCTGCAATCTCAGAACTTCAGTCTTAATTGAATTTTTAAATACGTAAAGAGATGGACAGTAGAATTATGGGGCCCTAATCTAGTGGATGGCACCCCTGCCCATGGTGGGGGAGGTTGGAATTAGATGATCTTTCAGGTGCCTTTCAAACCAAACCATTACAAGGATCTATGATTATGTTTTGCAACCCGTTTTATTCTTTCACCCTAATCTACACGTTAATCCCAAGGCATTTTAGTAAAGTCTCTCTCCTTCATCAAGGGTGTTTTGACAGCTAAACCTTCAGCTCATGTAGACAGTTATCCACTGACTGCAGCTGTGCTGTTTTCTCCTCAGCTAAGCATGGAGGCCTGGGCTGAGGGAGAAGATGTCTGTCACTTCAGTCACACCCGCACACTGCACTGACTTCAAGGTGGTGACCATTATCCCACTAATTACATGGCTAAATCACAGAATTCCAGAATCCCAGAATGGTCTGGATTGAAAGGAACCTTAGAGTTCTTTCATTCCCCCTGCCATGGGCAGGGACACCTTCCACTATCCCAGGTTGCTCCAAGCCCCGTCCAACCTGGCCTTGGACACTGCCAGGGATGGGACAGCCACAGCTGCTCTGGGCACCCTATGCCAGGGGCTCAGTACCCTCACAAGGAAGAATTTCTTCCCAATATCTAATCTAAATCTGTCAGTGTAAAGCCATTCCTTGTAGTCCAGTAACATCAAGCCCTTGTAAATAGTCTCTCTCCATCTTTCTTGTAGGTTCCCTTCAAATCCATCAGTGAGTTGTCACTGCCTTCTCACCTAGATTATCAATAGGTTAATCAGAAAGAAAAATTCTGTTGTTGGTATACCACTGTATTATTTATATATAAATCAAACAAACAAAGGATCTGTGTAGTTGTCATTATCATATTTTTTTCAGTCCAGGAAGTAATGCCACTTAAAAAATCCCTGTTTTCTAAATTTTACTTCCCCAATAAATAAAAATACAGATGTTCTCAGAATGATATTTTTCTCTTAAAAAAACTCCTAACCAAATGCATGTCCTAAAACACTGTAGATAACATCTCTGAGATCTTCACTTTATCAATATTCTCTTTATTTTAACTAACGTGTTGGGAAAGGGGCAATTTGTCAGTATGGCTTATCATTATCAATACTTTTTTGCCTCTCTTTGGAAAAGAAATAGAACTTTTAATAAAGTTTAAGTAATTAAAAGACAAAAAACCCACAACCCAACCAAGACAAAGATCAGTTTCCTAAAATGTCTGCCATTATTTGCTCTGAAAGAAAATGGTTTTAGCATGACATGAGGTTTGAACTATTTTTTTTAACTGCAGAAATATTATGAAATTGTTGAAATGAAAAGTACTTTAAATTAAAAAAAGAAAACATTTAATAAAATATTTTAGACTCCTGAGAGATTTTTGTCATATTTGTCAACACATTCTTAAAATGTTGCGAAAACAGGAAAAAAAGTGTGAACATTTTTCCAGCTACTTCATATTGGATTCAGCTATACTAACCTTTCCTCATCTCAGAACATTATAAATGCCATCTTTCCTTATGACACTTGAGAAAGAAAAAAAAAAGAAAAAAAAGGAAGAAAAAGCTTGATTTGCCCTGTAGATTAAATGTTTGGAGAAAAAGTGTCAATGCTGACTAACAATGAACAGTGTTGGTGGGTTTGCAAAAATTCTGGCACGAACTCCTCGGCTCAAGGCTGAGTGGATGGCATAAAAGAAAGAGCCAGAAATGATGTGTGATATTCTTCTCAGGAGACAGGGTAGCAGTCCCAGGGAATGGAGATTGTGGCATCTTGTTTCTGGTTTAGAAACCATCTTGCAGTTGCTAAAGCAAGCAAACCACCTCCAACGCAGTCGTGATGCAGTTGTGCTTTATTTCACTGTAAACATCCCAGCTTTGTTACTGGAGGCCTCAAGCTCTATACAGTCTGAAAGACAAAATTAATTATCCTGCCTGGAGTTCATCACTGACATAACTCAGCTGCTCCTACCACCTGAGATAAATCTGTTTTGACTAGCTGAGTTACCTCTAATCAGCTGTGCAATTCTAGCAAAAAACCCCCACATTCCCTGTTAGCTTTTACCTTTCTATTAATTGTTCTCTTGGAATAAATATATGTGTTTGTTAGGGGAGTGTCTGCTGCTGGGAAGGGGAGGAAGGAGAGACAAAGGATGAGGTGATGATCAGGGCTAGGCTGGACAGGGCTTGGAGCAACCTGGGGTAGTGAAAGGTGTCCTTGCCCATGTCAGGGAGTTGGATGGAGATGAGGTTTAAGGTCCCTTCCAACCCAAACCACTGTGGTTACTAGGAACTACCTGGATCTGCCATATGCAATGGTCTTGGCTTAGAAAACTGGTGGAACTTGAAGTATTGGTATGTGGAACAAATCTGATCATTTGAGGGACATAGAAACACATCAGGAAAGCTGTCATCAGAGTGTTCAAGAAACTGAAATAATATGCAAAAGTCAGCACCAACCACGAAAAGGAAATAGGTGCTGGGAGCAGAATTTAAGTTTATTAATGAGGTTTTTGAAACAATCATGATCAACTTTTTCCTGTGCCTTTTACAGATAATCTCAGTAGCAGTTCACAAATATCTGTGCCTTGAATTTAAATTCACTCTTTCAATATTTGTATAGTGACTCAAAAATTCCCTTTCTGTAAATATTCCCAACAGGATAAGGTGGATATTGAAATGTTTGCACACAAAAGGTGTAGTCACTGTGAAAGCAAATCCATTTAAAAAGTGTTGAGCAAATATTCAGAGGAAATGAGAATAAAATGAACGAAAAAGGCTTTAAGGGGGTTTGGAAAGGAGGCAGGTGAAGTCATTGTGATAGTGCCATGTCAGATTAGTGCTCTGAAAGCGCTGTAGGGTGCAAAGTAGTTAAGATATTATTTACCTCTCCAATAAAGCAAGTATTATTTTTACTCACATTAATCAGTAGACTTGTAAACCCATTAGAGAACATAGCCCATGTATAATAGGAAGGAGAAAAATCGATGTAGAATGGCAAACTAGGAACAATGAGTGAAACTAAATGAGTTTTCTGTGATTTTCTACCTTTTCAAATTGCATTATGTTTTAGAATAAACCCTTCAGGAAGCTTGCTGTAGACCTGACTGAAATACTGTAGAACAAATTGGTAACTAAACAGGGCATCAAAATAAAAGAGTAACCCAATAACATAATCCTTTATCTAGAAGTCCTCACTGCTATTCTGACTGTATCACTGCGTTGTATGATTTGATATGTTTTTTCTATGTTTATTCAAATTCAATTACTTGGATTGGGGAATTACATGGCACTCATCTGGAAGAAGTTCTGCTGCATGCAGGGAACCAGAGCCTTGGGAAGGAGCTGTCTCTCACCCAGACACTGGGTTGCCAAGAGCCTGTGATTGAAAGACAGCTAAGAAAGAGACTGCTGGGATTCAAAATTACCTAGGAAGAGTTCAAGCTGACTTCCAAGAAATGTTCTCCTGTCCTGGGGCAGAGTTTAAAATACAAGGAAGGCCTTGAAAGAGCCTTCATGAGACAGCTGTGGTTGTTGGGGGCTACCACAACTGCTGCATTGTCTGGATGCAGAAAGAGATTAATTTTGTTGATGTTCACATCCTGGATGTACAGAGAAAGTGAGATGAGGAAAAGGCTTCATTGCCCTGATTAGTCTCTCTGCTTTGAAGTATTCATGGCCAAGCCTTGACCCCTACTATGGATTAATTGTGTTCGGTGGAAAGGTACAGTTGAATCCAGAAAGGATCTTAGGTCACCTCAGTGCCTACAGTTAGGTAGGGAAAAATTTAGAATTAGGGGACAGGAAAAACTTCACCAGCAGTGTAAAATCACAGTGCAGCTAACGAATCTAAATAAAATCCATTTTTACATGTGTAAACCTGTACATTGCAGTAATTCAAGAGTGCTCCCTCCCAATATACAAAGTTTGCTGTCTTAAAGACAAAAGGAAACATTTTGCAGAATCAGAAAAGTTTGAGGAATAAATATAATTTCAGCTGTGTCACATTGTTGTCTTGGATTTTAAATGGTTCTGTGTCTTGTTTCTATTCAATCAGAACATTTAGCATAGCAATCATCTTAAGAGAATCTCCTTTACCAGCAAAATGTACTTTGAGTATGTTAAGTAATAATTAAATCCAGTTATTGTGATTGCAAACATTCATCTCCAGTTAAATGGATGGCTCCCTTCAAACCTGGGTTGATTGGCTGTTCTCAGCACAGAGCAGCCTAAGGTTCTCTGTTGTTTCCTACTGCTTTTCAGATGATTTTATCTCTCTTGTAGTTCAAAAAGTAGTCAGATGGGAAAAACATCTGCTCTTGACACTGTAAACACAATCCATAACTCTGAAAGTGAGTCACTGTGACTGTGTGGAGAAGAGGTTTGAGAAAGTGGATCTTTTATTCACTGACTGCTCATCACATGTATCTGGTTGGGGAAAAGATCATATGTAGGTTCTGCACAACAGGAAAGACAGGCAGAGCCAGGATATGTGATAGATAGGACCTCACTCACATCTCTCTCTCTCTCTCTCTCCTCAGTGTGGCCTGTGGCTGCACAGAAACAGAAAATATAAAATAGAGTTTTTACTTCCAGGAACAGTCCTTTATTGACCAACCTGAAACCCCGTCAAGGGTGTAACATGATCTTCAGAGAGTTATGAGGGGAGAGAAAATTGCAGTATCCTAATGGAGGGATAATTTCGTTAATGCTTGGCCACTTAATCCCAATTCTTGTGTTCAGGGCAAATAAAAAGTTATCCCAAATATATAGAAGACAAGTAGTCCATGCCCAAGTCTGCAGTACAGTCCAGACATACAATGCATAAAGTTTAGTAGAATGACATTAATAACAGAAACATGGGCCACCTTTCAAGAACTGACCTGCACAGTGATGGCTCAAGCCTGAGAGTACGAATAGTGAAAATCATCCCTTTACCATCTTATTCCAGAGAAGCAGGGGTGGTAAGTGAATCCTCCCCACCATCCCCACAAAAAAAGTGGTAACAGGGAAAGGAAAGAGGCCTTGATACCTCCCAGGGACAAAAAGGTAGGAACATTGTTCTGGGGAAACCCTTACATTGCTTCTGATTATGGACTTTTAATTGAGTCATAAAAAAATAGTACTTAGAGAGCCTAGATGTGATAATGAAGGTTCTGAGCCTTAGAAGGACACTTAAAATTTTCTTCAAAGAAATTCCTTCCATTTTACCAGTATACTAAGGCAGTATACATGGGACTAGATTAAATTAAAACTGAAACTCTCTTGAAGATCTTCCCATCACCTTTCCAGTGCAGAATCAGTGCATTTTCTTAATTCTTCTTTCCACTTACTTTAACCAGGGAGCCAGAGCTTCCTCCAACAAGCTTCTTTTGCAGTCTGTGCCAGGTTTTGGATGAGGTTTTCATTAGTATATTCGTCCCTAATATTTTCCATTGCCTAATTTGATCCAATTAGATCTAATTACACTCCCCTGAACAACTTGAAACTACTCTTATCCCTCCCTTCAGATGCTTCCAGACAATTATCTGGCTCTGTATACCTATTTGGCAAGTTACAGCTGCCTAGTTTTTTTAAACTTTTGTTCCATTAACTTGACTTTCCTGTTATCCAAAGGCTATACAGTACCTTGCCTAAGAAGAAAGAAGATTTGGAATGACTCGCATTATTTTAAGCAGATGGGTTAGGCTAGCAAAATATTTGTCTCCATCACACGAGTGTTCCATCACATTTGGAGCTCCTACTTCCTGGCATCCTGTGAATGGTTATCAAATAGATTTGGTGGCTAATTTTATAATAATTTCGTAATTGATGTACTAGTGTGCTGCTGCTGCTGCTGCTGCTGCTGTTATTGACTTCAAGAATTTATTGGCTATGTTCTTCCATTAGATGAGAGAAAAAAAACAAAGTATCTTGTCGTTCCACACTGGTGATGTCATCTAAGGATTCTTGACCAAGACTTTGGAATATCAATCAAGGAAGAGACTATCTGAGGTTAACTGTAACACCAGACTTACTGGATGTTTTCTGTAACTAAATATTTGTGGCACAGCTTGTAGACTACTGGCTTTTGAGCATTTCTGAAGTCGTCCCAAAGAGAAAATCTTACAGAATAAAGGGAATAATAGTTTGTAGAGTGAACGTAAACTAAATCACTGGATTTTGGGTCAATATATATGTTCTGCTCTGTTCAGATTCATGTTTTCAGCAATAACAAAACCCTGGCCAATTAAGCCTCAACTCATCTCACCTGAAGGTAGCCATGTAGAAGATAAGCATTCAGACTAATCTAGGCCCTTCATGGGCACCTCCAGAAAGTGATGTATTTCACCTTTCTCTGATATTGATCTTGGTGTACAAGATGCTGCTAGAGCATATTTTCATGAACTGCCAGCAACGTGAAAGCAGAAAATACTCAGGACACAAGCGTCTTTGAAAACAACTCACCAGGCTGCAATGCCCTCAAAAACCCCAAGGTATTTAATGAGCAGTGAGTGACATTTGATGCCTTAAGAGGCCTCCTAGAAACAGAGACTAGACAGGAGTAAGGGAATAAAAGTAGGCATTTATTTGAAAGGCCTTCAAAGGTACCCTCTGGGGAGTCCAGAGGCTATTGCCAAGACGGACCCCAAGATGGACAACAGGTCATGAGTTCTTCACCCTTTTATAGGTTTGGTTCATTTGCATATCAGGGTTAATGCTCCAATTAAAGCTTCAGTTAATGATGTAATTCCCCTCAGCTTGCCTCTCCCTTTAGAGGCTTTTGGTTTATACTTTTTGGGCATAGGATGGTCTGGGTGTCCTTGAAGAGCAGGCCCAGAGAGGCTTTGTTATGTCTACCTACCATGAGAGAGCAGAAATTAACAGGCTACAAGAAACTTCAGTGTTACACACTAAGCAGTACAGGATTTGAAAAATATAGAAGTTAAAACCTAAGGCATCACATTAACAAAGTCTTTTTCCTAATCAGTTTGAGTGTCTTCTCTACCTTTCTTTCCCCTACCCTGTGTCCTGCATGATGAAAAGCCATGATGCCCTCCAGCCCCACTTACATCCACAGCTGTCCCTTGGGAAAGAGCAGCCTGTGTGCTGCTGGAGATGTGAGAATGTCCCCACCAACATCTGCCTACCGAGGCTGGGGAGATATCTACTCACAAACCAGTTTTTTTCTCTGTGTGATTACTGGATCACAGAATCATAGAATCATAGAATAGTTTGGGTTGGAAATAACCCAAGATTCAAACCCCCTGCCTTGGGCAGGGACACCTTCCACTAGATCACGTTGCTCAGAACTCCATCCAGCCTGGGCTTGAACACTTCCAGGTTCACCTCCTCTAGCCAGTTTCCAATATTCTCTAGCGTTTAGAAATGTATCATCACCAGGATATTACAGGAGAGTCACAAATCCATCTTCAAATCTGACTGAAACAGGCCAAGAAATCTCAGAGGTAAGTGGACAACACAGGTGGAAAAATCATAGTATGATTGCAGAAGCCTATTTTCCCTTCAGAAATTCAGCTAAAGAAAGAACAAACCATTTAGACAGAGTTAAATAATAACATTTTTTCTTATCAGGCACTTGCTATCGTTTTCCCCCTTGCTGACATGAAAATTGAGAAACTGGGAATCCAATTACAAAGGCTAGATAAAAGGGAATGATAGCAAGGAATTTTAATTGGATGGAAAAGAAGTTGAAGGCATGTTCACTAGATACATGCTTCAAAAGTAGCAGAACTACAAGTGTGCAGGCAGAGGTCACTGTATAGAGGGATAACAGTTGACTCAGAAACAGTGAACCACAGATCAGGTTTTCAATCAATAGGGCCAGTGAGAGCTGCTGGACCTTCAATGCAATTCATTACTTCAAGAGGTATTAAACAGCAATATTGACAGTTAGAATGCAACCAAACCCAAAACTGCTTGTGTCTTTGGCAGCTTTATTTTAAAGTGTTAAAACTCTCAGCAGGAGGTACCAAGGATTTTGCAACCTTTTATTTCCAAGGCTTACTGCAAGGAAAAAACATGCTGTTTGTCTCTCTGTTCTAAACAGTTCTTATTGTGGTTCTTCTTCTTTTTCTCCTTCGTCTTCGTCTTCACCTTCTCCTTCTTCCTCCTCCTTCTCCTTCTCTTTCTCCTTCTCCTTCCTCTTCTTCCTCTTCTTGGTCATCATTTATTAATGTTATTATTATTATTACTGCTTCTTCAAGATGTAATGGTAGAAAAAAATGGGATGATCGCTCTTTCATGTACAGCATGGTTACCCAAAGTCCTCTTGATACCTTAAGTTAGAAAAGTCCAATTTTTTTGGCTTGAAATATGATTTGAACTTTGCAGAACTTTCCTGCTAAGCATGGCAGCGAGCAGTCATTTAGCCCTGCTAAGGTAAGCACAACTGGTTTCCGTGTAGGGAGACTCAAAATTCAAATCAGGATCAGTGTGAGCTTTCCTCAAAATGGTTTGGTTAAACTTCCTCCTGTGGTATCCCCAGACCCACGGGATGCTGGCATTTCAATTACAAACCCAATGGCAAAACTCTCACTGGATTCTAAGATGTCAGAATGGATGTCAGAGGATCTCATCAGAATGAGATCGTCTATCAGCCCTCCTTGGTCAGCCCCAGTGAAAACAGGAATGTACCGGCAGATGAATCTGGCCACAATTCAGGCTGAGGTGTGTGGTTTTAATCTCTTCCTTTGAGAGAACAGCCCAGCATTTGACAAGCCTTTGGAGTTAGGATATATACCACGAATTAAATTCCTTTGCTGCTGGGCTCTGTTTGTGGGGAAACTATTTACCTTTTAAATGATGCACTTTCTCAGACCTGTCACTGGAAAGCAGACCCACACCTGACTCTATAGCTTCTGTTAATGGACCTGGACAAGTTTTATTGGAAGGACTGCAGGGAAACAGAAACAGCCACACCAGGCTTGATGGCCCATCCAGGGAAGTTGTTGATGTTAGATCTTCCAAGAAACAGATATAAACATGCCCATAATGGATACTATAAAGGTTCTGTCTGCAGAAGAGATGTTCCCCTAATCCATCCAATGCAGGCAATGATATCTCCTTGTCTTACTTCCTTCTGTCCTTCCCTCTCTGACATCCTTCAGGAAGAACAGACAACTCTGACTGCACAGGGCGAAAAAGGATCACACCCTAAATAGTGAAAGAGGTTGGGGGTGACACAAACTAACCTCTAATTGCAGTCACTGATTTCATGGAAGGAAAGGGAAAGGGAGGAGAGGGAGATGGCTGGGGAGGGGAGAGGAGGGAGAGAAGGGAAGGGGAAGGGAAGGGAAGGGAGAAGTGAAGATGAAGGGGGAAGGGAAGGGAAGGGAAGGGAAGGGAAGGGAAGGGAAGGGAAGGGAAGGGAAGGGGAAAGGGAAGGAAAGGGGAAAGGGAAGGAAAGGGGAAAGGGAAGGAAAGGGGAAAGGGGAAAAGGGGAAAAGGGGAAGGGGAAAAGGGGAAAGGGGAAAAGGGAAAGGAAGAGAAGGGAAACTGCATACTTTGATATGCAGAAAGATTAGTGGTGATGCAAGCTGGTGAGTCTATTTGAGTCTGAAAGAGGACAGCCAGGTTTTTACAGTGTTCTGGCCCAGCAGTGGCAGCTTGGTGCTGCCTCTCCTGTCCTGCCACTCTGAAGCCAAAAGGAGAATGCCCCTCTTCCCCTGCCCAAGAAATGCAGGATGCACCATGCTGGATGGGAGCTGGCACACACTGTCTCTGCACTCAGCACAGCCAATTCATAACCTGCTGGCCTGTTCCAGCACACTGAAGAACTAACTGGGGGTCTTTTGGGGAATGGCTTTATTCTTCTCCACTGTCTGAGAGGTCAAACATCCTTGACCCCCACAAATAATTGGTGATACTAACAAATGCTGGAGAACTGAGAACTGTGTTATCCTGTGAAATTTAAAATGACATTAGGGAAAGGAGATATAAAGTAACTGAAATGGTCACTTTGTAGCCCCTTTTTATCTCTGGTTCTAATAAAAAAATGCAATGTAAATGTGCAAAACTTCAGATAGTGTTCTGAAACTAATGGTTATACAGGAACCTCAATGTACACCAGGGGCACTGAAGATGAAAAAATATTTGCATCTCTATCATCTCTATCTCTATCTCTATCTCTATCTCTATTTATATCTGTGTTTGTATTCACATCTCCATATCAAAATCTCCAAACTCTCTCCTTTGCCACTCAAGGAGATTCGGAGATTTATAATACCTTCAACACAAACTTTTATAGAGACATAGAATTTTCAATTAAAATTTTATTTTTTCAGAATTGTTTTGAAGTCCTTTGAATCTCCATTAGCAGAGTTATAGGGAGATATATTGACATGCATATATTTCAATGATACCTCTCCTTCTTCACCACAAATGTTGTCCCAACTTGCAAGCTCTTTCCCTTCCCAGTGGGTAATTGCAGAGACTATTGCCACCACCTCTGGAGACTTCATTCCCTCTTCCTGGAAATCAGTTATAAGTGTTACATAAATACACAGAGCTCTATTCAATTACTTTCTGGCCCTTCCTGTGCTACAGATCTATCTACTGGTGACTTCTGTTTGAATACACACCCTCCTTATCTTGAAAGAATCAGGCACAGTCTGTCTGAAAACAAACTTGATTACAAGGGAATGAGAAGAGATGGCAGCAAGTCAAGGAACATTATAGATGCCATTTGCCAAAGGAATTTTCTTACAGCATGTGGACACTGAATTATTGACACAGAGTTTGTGGTTTTGGATTTTTTTCTTTTTTTTGGGTGGGTGGATTTTTTTGCGGTGCTGTTTTTATAATAGTATTGGGATGGTAAAGATTTTTTAGATGGTATCATTATAGTTTGGTCTGCAGCTCTTCCTAGAGGTTGCTTTTGGGACCTGAGTATGACATATAAGTGAGAGAATTAGTTTTAAAAAATTTTTAGATATTGCATATGAGCTGATTTGAGCTAGCCATCAAGAAATCTCTTTGGCTATAGTTGAAAGGAAATCACCACCAAATGTTGACTCAGCTGATCTAACTTAGGTAGCTAACTCTGTCTAGAAGGTTTTTATCATTAAAGTTCCTATTTTCCTCCAATTGTTGTAAAGAAAATCTAGGCAGCCACTTCAGATAAAGAACCATTAAAATTCTATCATTTTTCTGAGAATAGACCTATCCAGTGGTCCTCAAGAAATCATTCAGAAAGGACTAAAACCAGCAGTACATAAGAGATAGTACAGACTTAGGGTGAGACAGTTCTGAGCTGTAATATTAGCCACAGACACAGTAAAAATCTCTCTTCAGTAAGCACAGCAATTGTCATCTTGATGCAAAGGAATTAGAAGAATCTTTGTAAAGGTGCACAAAAGGAAGCAACATTTAAAAAAAATATGTGCAGACAAACTGGCCTCTGATGGAGTCTAGGAAAATTAAATGTTTATTTTCCTTTTCCTCTTGCATTTCTGAGAGGTTTTGTAGTGCATAACTCCCTCACTTTCCTAACCAATAACATTTGCATATGGTTTGTGTGCAGTTCTCAACTTACACTAATAGCTCGTGGTGGACCCTTAGGTGTATTTAAAGGCTGAAGGTCATTCAGCAAAGGCAATAGAGCCCTTCCCCGTGGCATCCTGCAGATCCTTCTCCATTTCTGAGGAAGTGCTGGTGGTTAGGAGACCAGATCTTTGCACCTTAGTCAATTATTCATCCTCTTACTGGTACCATCTGACACCAACAGCTAAAGGACTTGATGAACCTGGAGTTTACCTGGTTTTTTTTTTTCAGTCTTCCTTCATGGACCACATTTTCAATATCTCTAATCATTCTTCCTGATCTTCAACCAGGCCACATACCTCTTGATGTTTGCTGAACAAAAAGACATCTGGACAGGCTGAATTTGACATAAACGTAAGCAAGTAGTGGTACAAAGTTCTGCTGGAGCACAAGAGGCAAAGATTGTGGTTGGGAACAAGACAGTTATGTTAATAACTTCTTATCCTCAGACTATGCATGCTCTTGGGAGCTGTCAGCTGAGCTCTGAGGAATGCTGAGCCATTGGTATTCACCGTCTTTATTCAGATTAAGCCACATAAATAAAAAGTGCCAACAGACAACAGCCTTTGAAGATACTGAATCTCTAATGCGTATTGCTTTTCATTTCTGTGCTTTATTTTCACTTTAAATAATAATGAAATTTTGGACAGCAGATAAGGCTGGGAGGTGCATCAGAACCTGCACCTGGGAAGGGCTGCTGGTTCTGGGCATGGGGGCTGTGGGCTTTGGTTATCCACCAGATCTTCCTGCTTTGATCAGGCTGACATCTGCAATTACTCGGGACCAGTATGTACCAGGCTAAAAAATCTCACAGCAAGCACTCACACACTGGGAAGAGCATATATGTTTTCTAAATAAACATCACTTTTTGGATTTCCCAGATTTCCAGCATTTCTACAGTTTTTTCAGAATCCTTTATGTTCCTTCATGTCGATCTGAGAAGACCCAGAGCTTCCCCTCAATCCCTGCCATTCCTCTCCACCACAAATTAGCCTCTCAGCATTTTGAGAGGCAGTAAAATGGGGGAGAGAGAGAAAAAAGGCAGAATTTACCAGGATTTACATTGTTCCCTTAGGATATACTCCATGCCTCTCCCCTTATTTCTAGGCTATGTCAGTCAGCCTCAGAACTGGTCTCCTAACTGCATATACAGAGGTAAATAAAGAAGTGGAAAAGCCTTGGGCATCATGAGAAAAATGCATTTTAACTACCATAGGAAAATCCTGAATGAGAACTAAGCCAGGACATCTTGCAGCATACGGACTAGTTACCACAGAATGTGCTATTAAAGGTAAATTATTGCTTCTATCATTATCTTAATGGCCTGGTGGTTGTGGTAAATATTTACAGCAGTCCAGGAAGGTGAGAAATTCTGTATTATTAGAAGTGAAAGCAGTTGCTAATTTAGTTTTGAGGAGAGCTAACTAACTTCTGTTTTTCTATTGAAAAATTGCATGTATTTGGGCCTTCAGTGGATTATGTATCAATGCATCTTTTTATATCTCCCCACTCTGGATGCAGCACTAAGAGCAGCTCTGCAACTCATTATACTGGTCCAACCCCTAAATTAAAGCAATGACCTGATAGAGCTCCAGGCCGTCTCCATTTACTCCTTCACCATTCATAGCCCTTCTTTTCACTCTCACAGGGCCAAGCAGACAGCCACAATGTCACAACAAAGTCCCTTGTGGCAGAGTCCTACATCAGGGACTGCTGTGTTCCATGAGACAGCCGAGGAAGCACAGGCTGGTGAGATAACACTAATCAGCTCACAGCCCTGAATAGAACCGGGAACTAAACATGTCAGCTGCCACTTATGATAGCATACAGTGTCCAATTTCATTCAACTGGGCTACTTTAATGTTCATCTCCTTTCCTATTTGAGCATAGGTGATCCTTAATTAACCTTTCCTAACATGTCACTCTCAATTGTACTCACTGTAGGCATTATACAGTCTAGATATATTTGGGAAAGGACATGTAAGAGCAAAAATCTTTTGAATTATACAGAAATGGGGCAACTAGGGACTCATGCACCTTGAAATGTTCAGTCACTTGGGTATATGCCTCTGGCATGCCTGATTTTATTTTAGAATTTTCTTGCGTGGGAGAAGATGACTGAGACCTCAGACTGTACAGACAAGTGAAGAACTGAGTTCATGAATTTTATTTTCCTTCCCAATTCATTCTAAAATGGTCCTTGAGGAAGGCTCTGTATTTTATACTGGTCACGTTATTGATACACATTGCTCTTCAAACAAAAAAAACCTGAGAGTCATACAATTGCTCCATTTTAGTCCCAGTTTTCTCAATTGCTGCACTCTCCATTAACTTGAGGAGGTTTTTGAGATGGTAATTGAGCAGTTGCACTCAACACACAACACAGAAAACAGCATATCAAGGCCTGATCTTTGCTGAGTGATAACACAGATACTACACCAGGTTCTGTCTTGTCCAAGAACATCACCTCACCCTTTCTAATTTGGCTCAATTCCTTGCTGTACCTATCCATGCCAGCAACATTCTTTAGGTTTGGGTTTTGGGTTTTTTTTCCCTTTTTTTTATTATTATTATGTTGCTTCAATTCTGTATTCACACAGGATGCAAGATAAAATGATCTGCACAAAGCACAGATCAGTGGGAAGCTTGGGTCTGAGAATGTTCATGTCTGTGAGAACCAAATAAGGGAGTGAAGGCTTTTCTATGTAACAAATCTTGCAGTAAACAGTGCAAGTTCCCTGACACCCACCCTCCTTTGGCTGCACTGACTCTAGCTAAAGTGACACTATAAAAACTTTTCTTTTGCTAAAATTTGCTAAAATAAATTTAAAAAGCAAATAATGAAAAAAAGTTAAAAAGACTTCCCATTGAGAACATGGTACAACTCGGATCAGAGCTGACCTACATAAGAATAACAAAGCGAGTAAGGAAAATAAGTTATAGGGGGAAAAAAAAATTAAAAAGCAGGGATCCAGGTCAATCCAGGAAGAGGAAGAGGAATAGGAAAAGGAAGACCTGAAAGTTTTGAGTAGGGTGGAGAATTCCTAAAAAACGGGGATTCCCATTTCAACTATGATGAGGAAAAGATCATAATGATGGAGGCAATTCCTGATCCATATTGCCCAGCTCCAACCCCTTCCTCTACCTTCATGGAGGAAGCAGCAAGATCTAGACTAGGCAGCTGAGACTCAGCTCCTCTTTCCTTTTTCATTGGAATCTCATCTCCACAGTGGTTTCATGCCCTGACATGGACATTGTGTACAAAAGTAAATTATTTTTACATATTTTATTATATGAATAAATACATTATCTAGATAAGGGGACTGAGTTACCATTAGCAAACAGAACAGAACCAAGCTGGGTGGGAGTTTTGATCTGCTGGAAAGCTGGAAGGTTCTGCAGAAGGATCTGGACTGGCTGGGGCAGTTGGCTGAGACCAAAGATAGGTTCAACAAGACCAAGTGCTGGGTTCTACACTTTGACCACAGTAACCAAACCCCAGGCTGGGGCAGAGGGGCTGGAAAGGGCCCTTTGGGAAAGGCCCTGGGGGTGCTGGTGCCAGCAGCTGGACATGAGCCCAGGGATGCCCAGTAGGCAAGAGGCCAGTGGCCCCTGGGCTGTCCCAGCCAGGGTATGGCCACAGCCCCAGGGCAGGGCCCGTCCCCTGTGCCAGCACTGCTGAGGCACCTTAAAGTGCTGGGGACAGCTCTGGGCTCCTCAGGACAAGAGAGACATGGAGGGGCTGGAGCGTGTCCAGGGAAGGGAACGGAGCTGGGAAGGGGCTGGAGCCCCAGGAGCGGCTGAGGGAGCTGGGAAAGGGGCTCAGGCTGGAGCAAAGGAGGCTCAGGGGGGACCTTGTGGCTCTGCACAAGTCCCTGACAGGAGGGGGCAGCCGGGGGGGTCGGGCTCTGCTCGCAGGGAACAGGGACAGGAGGAGAGGGAACGGCCTCAGGCTGGGCCAGGGGAGGCTCAGGTTGGACATCAAGGAGGGATTTCTTCAGAGAAGAGTGGGCAGGCATTGGCAGGGGCTGCCCAGGGCTGAGGTGCAGTCCCCACCCCCAGAGATTTCAAGAAATGACTGAACATGGTGCTCGGTGACAAGGTGGGGATCAGTCACAGCTTGGACTCGATGACCTCGGAGGTCTTTTCCAACACAAATGATTCTGAGATTCTGTGGTTCTGTGATTGTTTCTGTGAGCCAGTGCCAGAAAAATCTCAATGCAAAAGAAACAAAGAACAGCCCTGGAATCCCATTTCTGCCGAAAAGCCAACAAACTGAATCCCCCTGGAGGATTTCTAGTCGACTACAGGTATATTAAAAAAAAAGAAAAAAGTTAAAAAGCATTTTCTAGTGCTCTTAGTTGCAGTTTTTTGGAGAGAGTATGTGCTACTGTTGCTTGCTACTCCATTATCATCCTCTGCAAAAATAAGGTCTCATAATTAATGTCTGAAAAAATAGCAGGTGTCCAAGCCTGGATTTTTTCCCCCTTCCTTCTCTTTTTTTCCCTTTGTAGCATAAAGGTGAGTTAACAGTCTTATGTGTTCTGCTGAACTCGAGCTGGATCCAGTTGAACTTCAATTCATCCCAGCAGCAAACTGTTTATTAAAGACCTGTCAAATGCCCATATTCTGTGGATCATCACAGGAGCTGACAGTGTGACAAAGGCTTGAAATCCAGTGCATATCACTGGAGGATGCCATTAAAATGAAAGTGAGACCAAAACCTCGCAGCTGTCAGTCATTATCTAGGACATTCTCACACAGTAGATCTCACACACTTCCCTTCATCTGGCATAGGTCTCCTCTTCACACTTCTCCATTTTTTGCTGTAATGAAACAGTTTTCGAACAAAAAAGGATTTTTGAAACAGGAAAAAAAAATCCATAAATCTCTATAGAAGATGTGCATTTCTACTCCATTTGGAGTTCTCCTGCATGTCCAGTTAACCACCGTATCTCTCTTTTTGGTCACCTGCTGCTTATTTTACAGGCTGTTATAATTTAGAACCTGAAAAGGAGCATAAATAGGAATGACTGAATTTCAGCCATTAAAATAGACCTTTCACAAGAAAAATTGTTCTCAGCCACTTGCCCTTATCTCAGACCAAGCCTGAACATAACTTTGTTCCAGTTCAAGTGAGACTGGCTCATAATGTTTCTGTCCTCATTATTTTTTGGGTTTTCTTTTGTTTTTTTCCAATTCTGGGTCTGCCTGGGAATTTATTGGCCGTGATAGCCAGATCAAGGCTGTGTCAGGGCTGTCAGTGACCAGCTCTTAACCAGGAGAAATGGCTGGTCTGAGCTCCATGGACCAAAAGTAGGAAATACCTGAAGTCTCATAAGCTTGTTCTGAAAGAACTTGATATCCAGCCTGTCACACCAATTTTACAGCCATTTATCTCCATCAACATCAGAGACACTATGCCAGAGCAAAAAATAATGGAGTGTTGACTCAGCCTTTTACAATTTTAAAGTCATACTTGATTTACTGTAGGATACAGTATATTTTGTTGCCTCTTGTCTTCACTTTTGAACCCAGGTCTCCTCATCACTAGACCAGTGGCTAAAGAAATATCCAAATACAAGACAAAACCACGGTGTAATTACTCAACTGCACTCTCATTACTTGTCCTACATAATTATGAAATGGTTCCACTTTTTATGTCTATAATTATTACAAACTCATATCAAAAGGAAGGTCATCCATATTAGCCCAGCTTTCAGATTTATTACACTACTCTGGCACTGCTTTGATGTAAAAGAGTTTGACAAATATATTTGGTATAAAAAAAATATTAAGGGTAATTATGTCATTTGCACATGGATTTTTATGATTAAAGAATTTTTAGAGGCTGAGTGCACAACTCACCTTACACTGCAATTATTTAAAAATTTTTATTTTGCTTTAATATATACAAAACAGCTGCAAAAATTGTCAGAATAATTCTAGTACAGCTCCAGGTTAAATTCTGTTCCATTAAGAACAGAGAGTTAATAATGCCAGTCATACATTTCAACTTAGGGGTAATTATACACATTTAAAAATATATTCTAAGTGTAATTACAGTGGAATTGCAGTAAAATGGCCATGCAATGAAAAACACTCCATTACCCAGTGTACCTGAGGCGGGTGGAAACTTAACCAAATCAGACCTAGTGTTTCAGCCAGGTACTTTGGAGATTTTTCAGGGATGTCAGTGAATAAGGAACAGCAGAATACAAAGAATTTTAAAAATACTGTGGTCAAGGCTAACAGCACAAAGCTGTAACAAAATGTCCAAGACACAGCCAGTACAAAAAAAAATGTGTAAGAAAACCAGGATATTCATACCAAAGGTTTTGATTTTGGCCTCAATTTCTAAATGCAATTAAAAAACAGTTTTGGGGAAGGGTTAGACAGCAGTTATTTAGACTGGAAGAAGAAGAAGAGGATGATATGAGGAAAGCCTATGTAATGTTACCCAGAAGATGAAGTTCCCTCCAGAAGGATGCCTGGAAATGTGGAATCCGTTCTGGGCGCCTCCTGCTCTGCTTAGGAAAATGAGTCATACTTTCACATATTCTTTATGACTAAAAAGGATGGCACTCATGCATTGCTTGGCTATAGCAGCAACTCTGCCTCCTGACAGAACAGCCCTGGAGGCTCCAAATACTGATTAATTGCTCATGACATAAGGAGTCATGTTAATATCAGCAGTGGGATCCGGTTCCCAGGGAGAGAAATGGCAGACTGGTAATTCCTCTTGATCCAAAATGGAACAAATAATGGAAATGATCCTACAGATCAGATAGACTAAAACAAAAACCAAAACAAGGGGGGAATGTGAATCAAGAAAGTTTTAAAAGAGTATTTGTAAGCATCTCTGAAAGAGCTTAGTGTTGAGCTGTATTTGGAGAATATAAAATATTTCCTGGGACAAAAGCTGCAAAAAAGTCTGAACAGCTGCAGAACCTCTCTGGTAAAGGTCCCATCCTAGCCTGGCAAGGTGAATCAGGATGGTGAAAGCTGTTCCCAAGCCCAGCAGAGGACTTGGAGAAAGGTATGGCCTGATCTGTTCCTGCCCAAGATGTGCTGTGGCATGGGTTCAGGGAGCTGGAAACATCAGCTTCTGCAAGAAATGAGAGGCGTGCGGACCAGCATGTCTGGATGAGTCAGTGGAGGGGGAACTGGGCCAGTTGGAAGATTTGGTAAGACTGGGCACATATATCTTCCACATTGTCTGTAACCAACAGCGTCTTGGAAGAGAAAGGCTGGATTATCCCAGCCTGAGTAACACAGAAGCCAATTATTTTTGAGCGAAAAACTCCTCGAGTTCTTGCTTCTGTTTAATTCCATGGTCCAAGTGAAAAACTTGGAGACTAGATAAAAAGTGTGTGAGGTAGAAAGGGAAAGGACAGGGGCATTTCCTGACAGCCAACTGGATTAGCTCATCTTCAGTGGTACTGCAGCATTATATTCCCAGGAAAGAAGCTGCATTACCCAAATCTGGTAGAAGCCCTTTGGCGTGTGATGGAAGGATTCACCTCATCTTGGCAGAACACACCCAAGGAGACCCCAGCTGAACCTGTAAAGAACCTGTGGAGACTAGTCCTCCTGGCATGCCCAAACTCCACATTCCCAGAGCAGCTGAGGGTTGAAAAAGGACAGAGATCTACTAGTGAAGGAAATTTAAGATCAGTAAAAAGAGGACCCAGGACTGCAGGAGAGGTTCCTGACCTTACCAAAGATCCTGGGGAGTTCCTCGCTGCAGGTGAATGAAAGAAGAAGGGGATACTCACCATGGAAATCAGCCACCATCACGCATGGCAACACATGGAGACACAGCCTGGGCATGTTGGCTAAGGGGATTTAACATGGCTCATGAAAGCTCTGGGACTGACAGGGCGAACTGTGGGACTTGGGTCTATAACTGAGGGAAATGGGAAACTGGAAAAATAAAGATTGCAGTAACAAATTAATTAAATACTGACACAACCAAAAGAAACTTCAGTCAATCCAAGGCTGGACAGGACACAGCCTCACCACTGCCCTGTTAGCTGCTTGTGGGAACCTGCAGATCCCCAGCTGAAGATGTCCTATGGGGGAAGAAACTTTTGTGTTCCAACACAGGCAGTACCAAGCCCATCAGGGAATTCTGCTAATAAATACAAATATCTGTGAAGGGCACAGGGACAACTGGACAAATTTTACGGGTTGATTTTCATGTGATTCTAGAGAAATGAAGCCCAAACTCATCATGGATAGAGAAAGTTGACAAGAAGGCAGGAAAAGATTAGGGAAGACTTGAATCCTGGGGTTCTTTCAGAAACCTGTCCACAGGAAAAAATAAACAATTTCATTGCAATTTTGGTAGCAGCTGTGGTACAGGAATAAGTGGCCAGCAAATTCAATCTTTAGAAAAGTATTTTGGAGAGGATGGTTAATTAAAGTATGATTTCTAAATATTTAGGAATAATAATAACCATAACCATGACTACAAAAACAATAATAATAATACCAGTAATAATAATGCAACAATATGTCCTAAAATCATTCTGAATTCAATTCCAGAGCTGTACTCCTGCTCTCAGTGAAAATATAGATGATGCCCATGAAGATGGAGACTTGCACAACAGCATACATTGAGCAGCTACTCCGTCATGTCACAGTGTGAAGAAGAGTTGAATAAATCCCTGGGGGAAGTTATCAGCATAGTATGAATTAGCTTTCAATCTGTCCTGAAATCTCACCACCTTTTTGGCTAAAAATGCATAGTGGAAACAGGTCTTCTTTGGAAGATAGAGGATGAAATGCTAGAATCTGCTTTATTTTCAGAGAGATGTTGACTGGGATGCTCTCACTGGCCCAGTGCCCATGTGGAAATATGTGTAGGGATGTGCAACAGGAACCTTAAACTAGGTGAGGAGTACTGCAGAACAGGACGACACTTGAGGTCATCCTGCTCAAAATTATAAAATGAGGTTAGAGTGAAGCACACTGCAACTTCCCGAGGGCCTGTCACAGGGTCCCTTGGTTTATCAGGACCATGACACAACTGCAGTGACTGGGTAAGAAGAGGGAATTCTTACTGGGCTGAGTGCCATTAGGCTCAGAGTTGAACCCTAGTGACTGCTTCTGCCTTACCCTCCTTCCCTTGCTTCCAAACTTTCAAGAAAGCTTACAGACACCAGTGCTTAGAGACTGGGGCCAGAGTCCAGTGGACCTGGATAGTGGTGCCATATGAAGAAAAGTTTCCAAAGAAAAGGTCTTGGGGAAAAAAACCCCTTGCTGAAAAGGAAGTTCTGGTTGTGGTTAAATCTGTGAGACTCTCACCATGGGCTGCAAGGCAGAGTAGCTGTGGTTAGATCAGGCCATAGTTTCTTGCACTAGCTCTTTAATTCTGACATCCAGGGGAAACTTGCCAGGTGGTTGGAAAAATTGCCTTGTTTTGATTTCATGGTCATATTGAGGCCTGGGTGTGAAAGCACAGTAAGGCTGAGGGTGTTATTGGGAAGCTAATTGTAAACATTGTCTCATGAAGGAGTGGGAGGAACCAGTTGCTCCAGAGAAAGCTCCTGTTTGGGAAAAGCTGAATGCTTCTTTTTTTCCCCTACTTTTTTTTGCTTTTCTGTCTAGTTTGAGAAAGTGCAGTGAGGTTGCAGAAAAGAACACTAGAAAAGAACTTCTAGAAACAAAACTTGCTATCAAAATGGAGTGGCTAGAAAATAATGTGGAGAAAATCCTGAGCATCCAGAACCAGAGTACTCCCTGCATGCTACTTCTCAATGTATGAGCAATCTCTCACCCTGGTCTGAAGACCCAATAAATAAGACACTGGGGACCACGTGTGAAAATTGGTAGAGATTTCTGGACTATTGAGAAGTGGCTGTCAGGGAGGTGGATGCCCTGTATCCCATCCCAAGCCTTTCTGATTTATCTCTGGGATACCCTGCAGTCCTCCTGCTGGTGGGTCTTGCACTGGAAGACGCTGCACAGCCTCAGGCTCAGATGATAGTGACACTTGTGAGTGCTGTGCTGTGTCTCCTTCTCTGCAGGCAGCAGACCAAGAGCAGAAATGCGTATTAATTCCCTCACATGCTTTATACCTGGACAGGTGGAAAGAGGGAAAAATTAATTTGCTCAGGCAAAACACCCTTATGCATTTTGCCTCTAGAAGAGGTGTAGAGGTTCCCATCTGCAAAGCTGGAGAAAAAGCTTATTGTTGAATCTCAGTTAAAGATTTATTTTATTTTACTTTTGTCCCCACGTTGTAAATCTAGTCCTTAATTATTTCCAAATTCTTACCAAAGTGGAGGTATCTCAGATGGAAGAAGAGAGTTTAATTTCAGCAGCCATTTTGTTCTTCCTCCCAGTTCCCAATTCCTTCCCATGAAAAATGTTTTACAACTTGGAGCATCAAATCTCAAGATTTCCTTCTGTAACATTAAATTACTTCCTTTTATTGAAAATACTTGTTTTTCTTTAATCTAACTGGGTTTTTTTCCCAACAAATAAACCATAAGTGTTTCTTTCAATTCCTTTTCCTTACTTTTTCATTGTTTTTTTTTTTTAACCAAACATCATGCTTCCAGTTGCCACTGAAAATTAAGTAATTCTTCTGTTTTTTCAATCCTCTTTGAATGAAAATCTCTTTATTTTTTGATCACTAGCAGGCTTTATTTCATAATTTAAAACTTTTCTAAGTTAGTGCACAGTTCTGGTGTCGGTGCTAAAAAAACATCTCACAAACCCTTGCCTCATTCACATGCACCAGTTCCCCAGGTCCACCCACAATTTAAAGGCAGAATCCAGTCTTTTCCAGGCCCCTTTAGTATCCCTCAAGACATTTCCTCAAGCTGTACAAGAATGTTTCAGAGGCCGGTGCAACTGTCAGAAGACAAACCAGCACTGTTTTGGGCATGGAGCAGAAAGCATGCAGGCATTAAAACAATTTGGCATGACTAGCATTAATTTACTATACTGTTTATGATGAAAACTGTCCAAACAGTTAGTCAGAGGGAGCTGAGTTTGCACAGCTTTGTCTGGATGTCTTGTCTTATTTAGGATCTGGACCTCAGAGGAGCAGGAATGCAGAGGTGGAGATGCGTCATGGTACAACAGCACAGAGCAGATTAATTTGTTGGTGCTGGGTGGAGAGTGACAAAATGTTGGTTAAAACTCTCCAAGCCCTGCTGCTTTTAGCAAAGGCCATTGTATTAAATTCAAGTTTTATGCCAGCCAGATCTTGTAGTTGTTCAAAGCTCTGGCCTACAGTGGGAAATTTCCAGTCAGCTGCAGGGGTACAGGTGGTGGAGTTTACCAGCTCTCCTAGTGTTTTTCATTTCTTTTTCCTTCCTGAGATAGTTAAATACACATTCCTCAGCTGTGTAAAAACAAATGGCCTACTCTCTCACTTTGGGTGCATTTCAAATGAAAGCCAGGCTTAATTAGAACTTTTGAAGGCTTAAGAGTTAATATGTGCCCATTAAACACTAACCACCAGTCCTTTACTCTCTGTTTGCTGGCCATTGGTGCTCACAGCCATGCCAGAGTGGGCTGTGGGGCTGTGCTAGTGGGGACCATCGCAGGATCATGGCACCATGGCCATCCTGGGAGAGGCCAGTAGCAGATGTTTGACCATTGTGAAGCTTGGAGAAACGTCTCCAGGATGGAAACACTTGGATGGTGATCTTGTTTCTCAGTTGGATTTGCTGTGGGAGTTGAGCTTACAGGGAGATGGAGAGAAGCCTTGGCTCTGGTGGCCAGCATCACGTGGCATCTTGCTGGCCAGCTGTTGAGCTCTGTAAGTCAGTGGTGATGTACACCTGGCCAGGGTCATGGCTGCACGGGATGTATCCCTACACTTGTCCCTGTGTGGGAAACACTGCAAGAATTACTGTTCCTGTTTTATAGGTTTGGGAAGCTGGGGATTAAATGAGTTGTCAAAGGCCGCACAGAGAGCCAGGGGCTGAGCAGGCAGCACGCCACGAGCCTTCACTGCACTCCGAGGCAGCTCCAGACCACACTGCATCTTAAAGGCAAGCATTCAACCACCCTGTGGCTTGTATAGATGCTTAAATGGAAGACAAATTGTAGCATTTTTGCCTTTATTTGCACGGGTAACATCTGTCCAGACTTCTAAACCTGCACAATGACTGGTGAGTAATTCAGCAAAGATCTCTAGCAGACAAAATAGACATGCAATACACAGGGACTTATACGTTGAGCTTCCCTGCAAAAATCGCACTGACAGACTGGCAATAAATGTATAATTTTATGGCCTATTTCTCAATCATATTCTGCTCCATAATATCATGCTAAGAACTGTGAGCTACCTTGCCAATGGAAATATGCAGCTGGCAAGAGGTAAAGTCTCTCCAGAGCTGTTCAAGGAGTCATAACTGTAACAATATAAACAAATAGATCATCAGCATATTCCTTTATGCATTTTTCTCTCTTTTTTTTTTTTCCTCTCGTCCTTCTCTCTCCTCATTTTCCCCTCTCACTTTCTTCCATCTGCCCTTCTCCACCATCCCTCCCCCTCACTCACTCCTCTATTAGTGTTTAGAAGATTTCACAGTTTTCTCCCAACCCTGGAAAGAATGTAAGTCGATGCTGCTGATTGCCTTTGAAAACATTTGGAACAAATTATGTCTACTTTTGGAATCTGAATAAAAGAATGTGAGCCTCACTGGAGAAATATGAAATACAGGGTGGGATTCACAGAAGGTCTGTAGCATTTTTTTTCCTCCGTTCTTAAAAACAAAAGCCAACAACACTTTTAAATTTTTTTTCCTTATTTTTGTTACTTCAGATTGGAAAATATTTCATGTGGGAAAAGTGAAGAGTCTAGAAAAGTGCTTTTTGTGAAGCAATATCTTCATCAGTTCTTTTAAAGGTGAAAATGATGATTGGCATGAGTCAATTGTTAACACGAACTCTGTGAACCCAGTAGGCTTGATGAAGAAACAAAGCAAATTGTATTCTCCCTACCTTCTCCAGTGAGGGAGATTTTGGGTGACTAAAGTCTCTATTTTCTGCCTTATTCTGCTTTTAGATAGTTTGCCTCAGTTTCCCTGTCTGCTGGCTGCTGCCACCCTGTGGTGCTGTGCAGTTGCCATCAGCAAAACAACAGAGATCTCCTGGGGAAAGGTGCTGTAGGTACATTTAGGACATTTAGGACAAGCTGAGGACACGTTTCCAGATTCAGGCTTTCCTACATGTAGAAGTATTTGCATCCAGGATTTTGTTTTGTTTATTTCAGAAAATGGTGCCAACCACAAAGTTTCATTCCAAATCATCCTACAAATAGCTCAAATTTAGTGGAAGAAACTGGAAAGAAGGACTTTTCTTTTTCTTCCTTTTTTTATCCTTTTTTTTAAATTTTAATTTTTTAAATTAATGTTGATTTGTTTTGGGTTCAGACTCATGCCTAGTATAAACAAAAAAACCTCATAATGAAAAGATGGACAGCTTTGCACTTCTACACCAGCCTCTGTGAAATCAGCAACTAGCTAATCCACAGCCACATATTTGGGTTTAGGAACATCACATCCTTTGCTCTTGAGGCTTAATTAAGAGAAAATGAAGACAGAAACCTGCCCTGTAGAGGACCAGCCATCAGACCCAGTGTTGCTGATTCTCCTGGGCCACCATGGCCTGACAGTTCTGGTCTTAGCCCTTCCCTGGGGAAACTTAAAACTGGGGAAACTTAAAAACTGGGGAAAAGTGTCTCACAGGGGTTTTCAGCAGATATCTCCCGCGATCCTGCATAGTTTGCAAAATGAATGGAAAGTAGCAATGACCAAGACATTTTCCCATTTCTCTTCTGCTTTTCTGGAAGCTTTGCAGAGGAGTGGAAGCCTATCCACGCTAAAAAGCTGTTGCAGTTACTGAGTTGGACCTGGTAAAAAATGAATATAAATTGCTCTGAAGATCAAATAATCTTTTTTTTTTTTTTTTTTTTTTAAGAGCAGATGAAAACTATTTTCTAAGCTTTGAACTTTTTGTTTCGTTTCCTTGACTCATAAAGCTTTGGTGAATCCTCCTCATAAGTGCCAGAAATGTCAATAGATGCCAAAGCCCTGGCAAGTTTGAATCTGTTCGCATAAACCCTGTGGGTGTGAATTTGATTCTTTCCAATAATTGTTTTGGAGTGATTTAGTCACATTGTTTTGACCTACTTTCCCTCCTTGCAAACTCCATCCAGGCTGGTTATTGTTTATACAAAGGGACCAAAGGCTATTTTATACACTGGTATATTATTTCTGATAAATAAGCTAAGTGAAAAAAACAAAAAGAAAATAGGTAAAACACACTGTAGGCAAAAAACAAGAGCATTTTGTCCAAACTGGAAAAGTCCCAGTGCAAAGAAGAAGGTTGAGGGAGTGACTCCAGCAGATTTGTCCCTCAGCATTTTAGATGAATATAAGAATATGAGAAAGGACCTGGGAGAGAATCTGTTGTGGGCTGGGGAAAAGAAGATGGCTCAGAGGTCAAAATCAAATCTCATCTTGAAGAACTGAAGGATTGAGGAGTGACCAGGAGAGGAAGGAAGGTCATCTAGAGGGGGTTTGGAGACCATTACCTGGTGTTCCCTGATGGAACACAGAGAGTCAGTCACCAGCAGCTGGGCCATGGGGGAATTTTTGGGAGACTCTCTCCTGGTTGCACTGACAGGCTGTTTGGGCTTGTCAGCACTACTGCAACAGTAATAATAGGGATGGATGATCGGATTCCTGCTTCCTGGAGAGAGAATGTGCCCTATGGAGCTGGGGAGAGATAGGAATCAGGAAGATCATAAAAGATGGGAAGGCAATAGTTGAGGCAGGGAGTCATTAAAAGGAAGTTAATGCTGTTAGTGGGAGGTAGTTAAGAAAATACATTAGAAGCTGAGATGTAAACTTGAAGGGCAAATATAACTCTTTACATCTATGATTTTCAAGAAACTCCTGGGGAGTGACATGCCACAAATTTTTGCTGGAAGCTTGACATCTAGGAGCTTTTCATGCCTCTGGTAATCAGCCTCCTCATATCTGACAGCTGGACTGGGAGCAAGTACATTTCTCCCAGTGTTTGCTGACACCTTGGAACACCATCATCACTGAGAACAACACAAACCCTCTTCATGCCTCCACCAGGAAACTCAGAAATAATCATTAAGGCTATCAGGTTCCCACAGAACACAGCAAGGAAAGCATTCCTCTGTTGAGTCAGTTTTGAACTGGGCAGAGAAAAAATAAAAATTAAAAAAAAAAAGAAAGAAGAAAAGAAAGAGTGTAGATATGTCTTCAACACCAGATCTCCTGAACCTGAGGAAATCCACATAAGCATACAGCTCCACTCAGCTTAAAAGCTCACAGTGATGAAATATTACCAATAAAACATCGTCAATAAACTTTCACATACAGTAATTGGAATGCAAAAGGTATTTAATTGTCAAGCAGGGCATGTATCATGTCTGAAGCCCGGAAAACCCTGAGAACAGCAGTATTTATAGCCCTTTGCATTTTCTGCATTTCAGGTCTGTGCAAGACAAAGAAATCATCTGCAGGGAAAGTGTCAATCCTGTGGCAAAGGTTACAGAATAAACTGCTGCTCTGTAAATATGTATATACATCCACAATGTATGCATTATTCTGAAAGGAAGCCAGTCATCCAGACATTGATTTTCCTGCAAGAAATATAATTCACTGAAACACAGTGGCTGCTGCAGTTTAACAAGCACTATTTCCTCCTCTCATACATGGATTTTTGCATTCAAAGGACACGGTTTGCTTATAAGTTTGTGCGTGTGTGTTGCAGAAGAGGGAAATCTTTACCTAGAAATCTTTATCTTCACTGAATGCTACTTTTCAGCTAATGAGATTGCTGTCACCTAAATTTTCATTGTTTTAAGAGCAAGTGGCTGCCGACAGTTTCCTTTCAAGCTTGAATGATGAAAGGAAAACACCACGCTGCCTCATCTGGCTAGCTTGCTGTGAGCTAATGAGCCTGAGGCTGCACCCATCTTTGCTATACTAGTGTGACCTTATGTCTGCTAATGCACAGGGAAAGAGTGAAAAATGTACTGCTAGTTCCCTGCAACAGTTCCCTGGGGACATGCTGAATGTGCCAAACAATTTAGTAAATATATATCAGGTTACTGTGTTGAAACATACTCCAAAGTATTGCAACCTCGGGTATCTCAATCAGAAGATCATATTTTATTTTTGCTTATCTTCCCCCTCTGTGTTCAACATATGGTAATTTCTCTCTGAAAAGGATATATTTTCTGGGTAATTTTTACACCTTTCAGAATAACTTTCAATTAGTGATTAGTTTTATAATAGGCTATCTGAAATTTTTAACTGTATTTTCGGTTAGGTGTTTTTTGGGTTTTATTTGTTTGTTTGTTTTCTTTTTCACTACCAGGTAAATAGAAGTTCATTTTAGAAAGAATTCTTGACTGTGGGTGTGCAAACCTATGCTATCAAATCTCTCACAGAATGTTTTGTTCTGGAAAGGACCTTAAAGAACACCTCATTCCACCCCCTGCCATAGGCAGGGACACTTCCCACTAGACCAGGTCGCTCAGGACTCCATCTGACCTGGCCTTGAACATTTCCAGGGATGGGGCAGCCACAGCTTCTCCGGGAGACCTCTGCCAGGGCTTTATCCCCCTCACAACCAATATGTTACTTACTCCAGAAGAAATGATTTATCAGCTGTTGGCAGCAATACCCTCTGTAGTTTGTTGATTTATGAAGTTTACAGATCTCTACACAAAGAAACAGAATAGATGTTTTTAGCTGTTCTACCCATCCCACAGTTCCCCTCTGACTTGTCTGCAGTCAAGTCTCTGTGTCCTCAAAAAACAAATTTCCACCATTTCCCCCTAGAACGGTCTTGGGAATGGAAGAAGTGCTTATCTTTTGGGAAGTCACTCCCTACAGTGAACGAAAGGTGCTTTGCAAAACGCAGTCCTGATCCCAGGCAAACAAAAATTGGGGAGAAGATGCTGCTTTCCCCATTCTGAGGGCAGGGGATGCCAGGAAGGACGATAAGGTTCTTGGCCCCGTGTGGCGCAGGACTGACCGTGTTTGCCTCCAGCACAGCAGTGCCTGCCAGGGTTGTCTCTGCCTGCTGCAAGGAAGCAGGTCTGAGCACAGACCTCCTGCCCTGTGCCTTTTTAATGGGCTGTTTTGTTTTATTTTGTCTGTGGCTGCCAACCAGCATTTTCTCCTCTGCTGTTGGAACAGCAGAAGCTCTGGCTTGTTGGCACGGAAGCTGCTTTTCCCTCTCACTAAGCCTGTCTGAGTTATTATTGCACTGCAGTCACCCTGTCCTTTTTTGCTTTCTGTGGCATCAGCATTTCCCTGCAATAGCAGTTGCAGCGCACTGTAACCCTGTGGATGTGCTCCATAAGCCCTGAGCCTCAAATCACAGGAGCAATGTTTCCCCCTCTGTGGTCCCTGCCTTCATTTTAAATAAGTATTAGGTCTGAAACACGGAATCCTGTGTTTGATTTCCTTTATTTGCCTCCATCCACACCTTTCTGAACTGCTGCAGTAAACCCTTCATGCTAATTATTATCCTTTAAGACTCACAGAACAGCAAATGCTTATACACTGCTTAAAATACAGAGATAGAGCAGGGCTGGTATCCAAATGCTACAATCCAACCAGGACAAGATTAAGTATATTCAAGGCAAACACACCCACAATCTAATCAAGACAAAAGAAGAAATCTTGGCTCAGTTTGAGTCAATGGGAGTTTTGCCACTGACTTCAGTGAGGTTAGGATTGCACCCAAGATAAACAAGTATGAGACAAGACAAAATAAAATAGTTTAGAAGTGGAAAGGTTTGTGAATGAGTCATGGGAGAATAAGGCAAGGGATATTTACTTTCTGGGGCGAATGAAGATGAGGCAAAAATGAAATGTGTTTATTTTTATGTGCCTGAATGCAGAGAAGAAGTGAGGGGTCCCTACTGCAGAGCCCACACCTCTCTGACAGCTGCAGGATGGTCACAAGTGGGGTTCCCCAGGGCTCAGTATTGGAGCCAGCTCTGTTTAATATCTTTACTGATGATCTGGATGAGAGGACCGAATGGACCCTCAGCAAATTTACAGATAACACAAATTTGGTTGGGCGTGTCCGCCTGCTGGAGGGTAGGAAGGCTCTGCAGAGGGTACCAAGATGTCACCGTGTCCTGCTGGCACTCTGCTGATGAGAGGCTGACACCACAGAACAGGCAGCAAGACAAATGTCTTCACCAAAACCTCACCAATTATATTTTTCCTCGTTGCAATTTTTCCATACTGCAAAAAGCCTGGAGGATTCTTTACCAGGCTTTATTTTTCATTTTTTGTATGCGAGAGCAATAGTAAATGTCCTAAATCTAAAATAATCAAAGAATCTCCTTTAATTAAAAACTAATAGAAATAAAATATTTTTGAAGGAAAGAGTGTTTTTTTTTGTTTGTTTTGGTTTTTTTTTTTCCTAATGTATCTAGGTTAGCATGTAAAGTTTACCTTAAATTTATTTGATTTTAACCTGGGTTTTTTTGAAGAAGGTGTTTCCTTGTGATACAGTGTGACTATATGTTTAATAACTTGGAGAGAACAGGATCTTTTACTCTTGACCTCACTCTCAATGTAAAGTGAAGAGGTGATGGGTCTTGTGTTAGAAAATTCTGCCTACCCTCAGCCTCAGGGTCGCTGCCACTCTCAGGACCTGTTGCTGGGGACAGGAGCTACCACAGCTTCATAGGTGAGTGCATGCCTACCTTCACCCTTTGGGCTTTCTCTTTGCTGGCGTGAAATGGTGCTTAAAGTGGGAAACATGTTGTGGCAATCTCAGCAGGAGCCTCACTGCAAGGAAAGCCGCGCTGCTCCAGAAAATGCTCCTCAGAGATACCAGCTGTGAATCACCTTCTGCTGCTACCTGTTGTTGCAGTCAGCAGAACAAAATCCAGCTGGAGACCAGGTGTCCCCGGGGCACAGAGGTGCCTGTACTGGGGCCAACACTGCTTAATACCTTCACTGATGCACTGGGCAATAGGACTTGGAGAAGATATGAAACTGGGAGGCAGAGAGACTGGGTGGGTGTGTTGCTACTGTGAGGGCATGGTTAGCTGGGAGGAATGGGTCTGCAGGAATCCAGTGAAGCTTGGAAGAGGGAAGTGACAATTCTTGTCCCAAGGAGCAACCCCAGGCACTTCACCCGTGGAGATGCTTAAAACCTGACTGGACATCCTGCTCAGACTGACCATGGATGAGCAGGAGTTGTACCAGAAAATTTCTGGACATTCCTTCCAGCCTCAACTGTTTTGTGTGTTCCCTACAGGACAGAGAGGAGGTTTTTACCAAAATAAAGTTAGTCTGTGGATGTACCTGACATGAACATGATATCCATGTCTAAGTTCTGTGTATTTGGATGAATAACAAATCCCTTTTCCTAACCCTTTCACTTCCTTTGGAGGGAATTCAACACCTGCAGGCTCCTCAGGGGTGTCACCTCTCTGGTGTCCCATGCACACACACAGACAAGAGTGTATCTGACCAGCCTGGGCCAACCAGATACCACTGGTACAACTCCACCTTTGCTGCACTTAACTGATGTTTCTCTACACACTTGACTGGGAACGAGACTGAGCATTAGTCAAATTGGTATGACTGAATCCCCTCATGAAGCTAAAGATACTGTCAGGATAAGATGCCTATAATGATTGTGGCTTCCATTAAAATGTCATTCATGACACAGCTCTCACCACCTCAGCTTATCATTCCAAATGCATAAGAACTGTCTGGCATCCCAAATACTGATGAGTAGTGACTTACTGAACACTCTCAATCACAATTTCTTGAGAGACCTGGATGCAGCACAGAGGGAGGTAGGACATTTTGGCTAAGTCACAAAGTCAGTGATTTGTCCTCAGGGCTGCTGAGTGTTGCTTCAGGGCTGCAGAGCTGCTGGTAGGGCAGCTCCACTGCTGCTCTGCTCTTTGTTGAGTCCCTGATAAAGGGGGAACAGATAAAAAAATACACTTTGTTAAAAGGAGACAGTCAAGGGACTGCATAAGAACAGAGAATGGGTAGTGCAATTTTTTTCTACTAGTAGTCCTATTCAGCCAAGAATAAGCAGTAGGGACACCTTCTGTAATTTTGGCCAATTTTTTTCAACCTCCATAGAGTCTTGGGTCTACTAGTTCCCCTGGAACCTGCAGGTGAGCAGGGGAGGAGCCAAGTGCAGCCTTGAAGTGCCCTTCTATCTCTTACCTGGTTTTGCAACAACCTCCTGGGGTATAAACAAGATGAGCTTCAGAGCAGCAAGAGGATGAAGAGGGATCTACACCAGACCCAGTGGAGAATGTGTGATTTGCGAAGAGTGCTTGAAAATAGCACAGCTAAATCTGTCCTTGCAGCAGAGCTACTGAAGAAACCAAAGACAGCAGTCCAAGAAAAGGTCCAAAGACAGCAGAAAGCACAATAAGTGTGGAAAATATTTTTTGTGCTTTTCCATTCTTTCAAGCTGCCATTCTCTAAAATGCCCCTGTATGGTCACACCCACTGCCTTGTAGTGAGAAGGTAAAAACATTTGCGGTCAGACCTTATTTCAGAGAGTTCCTGAAAAATTCTTGTCATGTAAAATTCATCCTGTTTCCCCCTGCCCAAAAAATCACATTCCAGACTATATCTGGTTATCTGTTACTAAAACCATAACATGGCCATGAAATCCAGACTCACCCTCAGCCTGGAGGCATGCCAATGTCTCCAAACCTTTTACAACCAGAGTTTCAATCAAGTTATTCATCCACCTAATCAAAAAAGCTAATAATATATACAATTTCAGGACTTCAAATATTTTGTCTTCCATGGTGGAATACAAATGAAACCACAGTTTTCTTAACACTGGTGATAGCTGACAGCAGCTATTTGATAAAATAACCTCTGCCTGACTCAAACAGAACATGCCTCCTGGAAGGGAGAACCATAAGAAAAAAAACTAGGTTAAATGGTGTGAATGAAGCAAGATTCAGAGCCCAAATAGTAAGGGTAGGCATAGCTGTTGCTGTCATAAAAAAAACAAAACAAAACAAAACCCAAGGGGTTAACCCAGAAAGATATCTATGTTCTGGGCTGAAAACACAGTGCTTGGGGCAAAACTAAAAAAAGCTAAGAAAGCTGATGAAAAGGTCCCTCAACACCCTAATTAAGCCATATTCCATATTCAGTTCCAAGACTACCTTGGCTGCTTTCTTAAGCAAATGATTCATTCAGATAAAATGAAATCAACCAAGAGTTGGTGTTTCTAAATTAATCTGGAAATGTTACACTAATTAATTAGTATTTCACATCGGGATGGAAATTGAGGGAGAATTCTACGAAGCCAGCAATGTTTTTCCCTGTTTACTGAAAGAACAAGAAGCAAAACCTGAATGCAAATTCCAGCCTTTACTTATTATAGCTTTAGGATTCAAGGTATGGCAAATATTTTAGGCAACAAGAGTCTGCAGTGTCCTGAATGACAAAATAAGTTAGTCTGCTTAATGTAGTGAGGGATTCAAGAAAGAGTGAGATGGATGATCCATGTCTGGATGAGATCCATAAGGAATCGAACAAATAAACCTCCTAAAATACTGGAGGTCATTCTGGAAAGTGCAAATTGACAAAACAAGCTTGTTGCATCACTGCTGTTGAGTCTGAAATCAGGACAAATAAGAACAATCAAGAATGATAACAAGCAAGGGGTGAAAATAAAAAAGTCTAACCACATCACGGAAGAATGAGACATCCCCCACTCCTTCTCAAATGGACTTGAAGAAGTTACTGAAATGGACCAGCTGCTTTGGAAACAGAAGGAAAACATCCTGTGAATAGTGGGGCATATTACTACTTGAATTACAGATGCAAACAGATGATATTAGAGAGCATTTGTAGTTCACCCGTCTGCTACCATCTTTTGTACTAACAATCTTTTTCCATCAGTTTAGTTGGGCTGAGCAGGATTATATACACATTTTCATTAAAGCTCCAAACTGAGCAACACATTTCTGCCTTTCTCCCAACACTGAAGCTTGACATCAGTTTGTCAAGAAACCTTTCAGGGAAATGTTTGGAGGAAAATGTCTCCTTCTGGCAGAGCTTGAAGTTTGAAAAAAAAGCATTCCCTCCAGTGGAGAGAACCCCCATTTCTGACGTGCAGACAATTACACACTTACTAGTTTTGTAGGCACATGGCAATGATCAGGAGATCTTTATTCAAGATAATCCCTACTTGACCAGCTTTGAGCTATATCTACTGAATGCTTATGGGTTGAAGTGAACAGTTATATTTTTCTTACAGTAGATGATACAAACAGCTGGCGTAGCAGATGAGAACATTCAGATTGAAAAGGCATTAAGAGTTCTGTGTCCTCAACTACAGCATCAAAGTCTATGTCAGGCATTGTAAAAGATGGGAATAGGTTAGCATAACTGGGAATTGCAAGATTGTACAAGGTTATCCCCCAGGAATTGTTTAAGCAGCATTGCTCTGCTTGTACAAAGGGGTTTCCCTATGATTCATCACATTTATTGTTGCTGATATTAATACCTCCTCTTTCTAAGCTCCCAAACCCCCAGTGGGATGAAAGGCAGTCAGTGGAGACAAGCACAGGGACCACGATGTGAGAATCATAACTAACCTCCTGGACAGCCACCAGATCAAGGTAGTATCTGCTAAGATACCATGTCATGTGGGATCCCCAGAAAGGGAGAACATCAGCCTGTCGGAGTGACTCCAGACAAGGAATACAATGTTGAGCAGAGGGATGGAGCAGCTCTGCTACGAGGAAAGGCTGAGAGAATTGGGATTGTTCAGCCTGGAGAAGAGGCAGCTTTAGTGTGACCAAATTGTGGCCTTCCAGTGCCTGAAGGGAGCCTACAAGAAAGATGGAGAGACTATTTTAAAGGGCCTGGGGTGGCAGGTCAGGGGGGAATGCTTTCAAATGGGAAGAGAGTAGGTTTAGGTTAGATATTAGGGAAAAAATTCTCCCCTGTGAGGGTGGTGAGGCACTGTCACAGGTTGCCCAGACAAAGCTGGCTGCTCCATGCCTGGAAATTTCCAAGGCTGGCTTAGAGGAAGGTGTCCCTAGCCATGGCAGGGGGCTTGGAACTAGAAGAGCTTTAAGGTCCCTTCCAGCCCAAATCATTCTGTGATTCTATGAATCTTTGATGAGTTTTCTTAGCTCATTCATGTTGTCATGCAAAATGAGAGCAAAGCCACTTGGTGTATTGTTCAGTAGCTGCTTATAGAATGGAATGGAATGGAATGGAATGGAATGGAATTGAACAGAATGGAACTGAATTGAGTAGAGTAGAATAGAATAGAATAGAATAGACTATTTCAGCTGAAAACAACATACAGTGATCATCTTGTTCAGCTGCTTATGGTATGCTAACCTGGCTTCTTGCAGATTGTGAAATTTCATGTATTCAGTTTTGTGGTCATGTGCACAGATACAGAAGCCTGTGTACTCTCAAAATAGACCTTTAAAAAGCAGAGCAGAGCTGAGAGTCTAACACTCCAAAACATCCTGTTTCATGCTGTCATGGCATTTTCCTTTAGGATGGCACTCAAACACATACCATCTTCTATCCTGCTTGCCGTCCAAAGATGGGCCAATTGACCTGTCCCTCATACCTCGTATAGTCATTTACACTTGTGAAAGGTTGCTGTAAAAGCACAGCACATCAGAGCTGTGCTGCTAAACACCCACTGTGTGCAGATGCAAATGGCTCAGCACTGTGGAAAGCAGCTGAGAACAGATCCAATATGCCACACTAATTAAATGTCTGGCTGGGCATAACTACAGGAAAAACAGATGAGAAAGAGAACGTGGTTTTTTTATTTGTTAACACAAATGTTTGGATGACTTTTGTGGTCACAAAGCATATTTACACTTTTATAAAACTGGAAATAAACACAACAACAACAAAAAGTTACTGGAATTGAAATGACTTCAGCAGTTGTATCAGAAATACAACATCTTTACAATCACAGTTTGGGTTGGAAGGGACCTTAAAGATCATCTTGTTCTCTGCCACAGGCAGGGACACCTTCCACTAGACCAGATTGCTCCAAGCCCCATCCAACAAACCCTCTTCCTGATGTTCTGTAAAAAGCAAGCACTTCTGGCATTGCCTCCGTCAGCATCTTAAATAAATTCTGTTTCCCCTTAGTGCCAAAAGCCCAGTTTTCAGATGGTTTAGAAACCTTCTTGGTAAAGATGTGTTCACAAAACTGATTGTGCCTGGTTTTCCAGAAAAATGTAACTGCTTTACTAGGTAAAAGAGATGTGAAAATCCTCATTTGTTAGGATATTTTTACAACTTTCGATAAAGTGCTACCCAAGACGTGAAGAACCAACAGCCAGGGGTAGCACTGAAAATTGAATTATTATTCTGGAGGGAGACAGTGCTGTTGGACTACATTTTGTTTTTCTGCTTCTGTTGTCAGAGAGCAACAGGAATGGTAGTACAGAGGAACATCAGAAAGTCTTACAGGTATGGCAAGAGCTTGGAGAATTGATTAAGAATGTCTTATCATATATCGTATCATATCATATCATATCATGTCACATAGAAGTTGTAGGTGCCTCATCCCTGGAAGTGTTTCAGGCCAGGTTGGATGGAGTCCTGAGCAACCTGGTCTAGTGGGAATTGTCCCTGCCCATGGCAGGGGGTTTGGAATGAGATGATCTTTAAGGTCCCATCCAATGCAAACCATTCTTTGATTCCATGACTCCATGTAATTCAACAGCACAGTGGAAAATCACAAACCCTGAGGGCAAGTATCTCAAAATTTTGGTATAGAGATAATTTGAGAGTTTATCCCTTGGAACAACAGAGGAAGAGATGACTCAGAGGCAGTAGTTGATCACAAGCGGAAGTAGTGGAATGACAAGTATGATCTAATAGTTTGCAATATAGACTGTAATTTCTAGTGGAGCAAATGAAGCGTTATTGGTGAGAAGTCCCCTTGAAGATATATTCAAGAGAGATGGAGCAAGTGCTCAAGAAGTTGTAGTGTAATAAGATAAAGGAATTCTTGCAAATGTAAGGTAAAACCCAATCGTATTAAAGGTATTTCCTTTTTTGAAGTTTATTAAGTGTATGGAGTGAACTAGATGAGACATTTGTAGTGGTCAAGGCTAAATTCAGTGGTCCAGATCTATAGCCACATAATCTTTTTCCAAGTTACCTGTAGTTCTTCATGACTGTTGGCATAAATGCCATTTTTTACTTAGATGCCCTACTCTTTTCCCCCTAGTGCATGTCCCTAGTGCCTTTTAGTTCAGTAGACTAAAAAATTTTGTACTCTTTTTTAGAGCATTCACCAGGTGAGATGGGCAAAAAGTGAAGTGACTTATTGCACAGGTGTGTATCGTTAACAAGTCCCCTCATGGCAGAGCTGTGCCAGCCCCTTCAGGACAACTGATTCCTATACCATCAGCTGTTAAAACAACATGATGGCTTCTGAGCCGGTTCACTTCTGGGGCGCTTGAAACGCCTTCCCATGCAGTTACAGCCTCTCCAAAAGCTGTACCTTCCATTTAGGGGCCAAAGAGTGGTTTAATTGAAGACACCGCTGAACCAGGGTCTCTGCAAACACCCGGCCAGCCGAAGTGTGGTAAAAGTCAATGGACCTTAAATGTTTGCTTCAGGAAGAAGTCATATTTTTTTGGGAGCTTGCTCATCAAATCTAGAGAACTAGTGACATGCACACTCCTTATCATTTATGAATTGCAGACTGTTCATGGTAATGTGCTGGGCATGAGTCTGAATTCCTTTTTCTTAAATATCAAACCAGAGAATACCAGTGGCATAGGCAGAGAGAAATTACTCAGAGAGAAAATTACTAGAGGGGTTGGCAAGAAAGGAATTCTACAGTTCAGCAATTCAGCCCATTAGACAGTCTATGATTTTACAGATTCTACCTGACCCAGTTCTGCTCTAATTTTTCTTTGATTATCTTGCAGACAATATATCTGTATTCCTATTAGTCTAGCAAATGTTGGTGTAAGCTGAAAATTTCACTTGTATTTTGAAAATGCAAACTATATTTCTTAATTACAGCAAATTTTTCCACTTTAGAATATCAGTTTGTTTCACAAACAGTCTATCTACAGTCAATTTCACAATTGGTCTTCTAGCCAACCTGGTTATAGACAGAGAGAGACAGTGGGAAAAAAAAAAAAAAAGCTTTATGTTAATCTCTTGGCAGAATTAAAGATTAACCCAAGATCAGTTGACATAAGAGAAATGAAACACCGGTGCTAAATATTCTCATAATTTCAGACTCTCTTCAGACAAAGTAGTTTTGAATTCATTCCTTATTTTCCAGCTCATCAGCTTTAATTGTAAACTCTTCATCATTATGGACTGTGGCCAGCATGAAATCTTAACCACTGCAGAAGCTTTTTAAGCTCAACACACAAACTTTCTATGGGGGTTCTGAAGGAAAGCTTTTTAACTGTTTGTGTCCACATCGGTAACCAGCTCCTGGAACAGGGCTGTGGGAGGGTCTTTGAGATCTCTGGATGGAAAGGAATCAGTTTGTAAATATACAAAAACCATAGTTTATTTAAAAATGCTTCCTCTGCTGTTTTCTGTAAAGAAAAGCCTTGCACCTTGAGAAGCAAAGAAGACATTTTGCTGGTCAGCTAATCGCTGCCACTGCTAATGAACGTGTCAAAGCTTGATGACATAAACACTGAAAAGGTGAAAAATTTTCTTGTGTCGTTTCAATCCATCAGCCTTGAAATTGAGATGTTGGTTCATTAGGACAAAATGGACAGTTCCTCCAGATCAGCAAAATTTCTGTGGCCACTCATCTTATTTCCAAGACAACATCTCTACATGACACCTGCCAGCTTTAGGAACCTATCAACTGTGTTCTGTTTGCCTGTTCTACAAGAATAGCCTTCATGAGAAATCCACTGGCAAAACAAGACTGTTAATTTCTGTAGGCTTGTTTGCAACAATTACGTCCAGGAGTGTAATCAGCTGAAACAATTATTTTATTAATGCTAAGAAATACCAGCTTCAGGGTAGACAGAAACGTTGTGTAGAAATCCTGACTAGAATAAAAGTTTTGGATCAGAGCTCAAGAAATTTATAATGAGGCAATGCTTTTTCTTGCAATCTTTCAGAATCAAGAGCTTTTTCACTAATCCATGGGTTTGTTGAATAGTGCAAGGACAAGGTTAACTTCACCTAGCACAGCTGTAGGCAACAGGAGTGGCCTTCCATCAGCTCGTGGCCGAGAGCTGGGATATTTATCTACGCTGTGAAAAGTCCAGTCCAATTTCCTTTTCTGCTGCTCACAATTTGAGCTGGCGTATCCCAGGCCAGTGAATTAATGATGACGCTCTGTGGGTTGCCTGATGGTGGCACACTCGGTCCCTCCTCCCCACTGCCCAGCTCTCTGCTGTGGGCGCTGTTTTATGTTGTATAAATTGTTAATCACGGGCACCGGGACAGGCTCGCAGACGGCATTGAACCGCCAGGTCACGGAGTCATTCAGCCTCTCCCTGGCTCAATTCCTCTATTGAAACACAGCACAAAGGTTCCAGCAGACGAGACGATGAAAGGCCAGCCCTCCCCATGGCCCACAGCCTCTGATTAGGACATTCACTGCAAACTTAGGAGTCGTTCATCCAAATCCTTGCTTTAAACTTTTCCCTGTCTTTTCAGAAGTCTCTCACATCCACCATCCTTCAGTTTTTCTCTTGTGGGAAAACTGTAAGGTGGCCATAGCCTAAAACGCTGCAGGTTTTACAGATGTTTAAACTGTGTAGGGATAACACAGAAACCAAAATGAATTCGTGGTGTAGCTTGTTATGTCCCACTGAAAGGTGAAGTCCCCTGGGATTGGCCAGGGAATCATTGCACGCCAACCAGTGGAACAAACGTGTTGTAGGATCCCACTATCATTTGTAAAGTTTCATGTGGCCAGTGCTCTGCAAATCATTTCTGACAAGAAGGGTAATAATGACATGCCATGCACAAGACCATCTGGTTTTTCCTACCAAAATATCTTAATCAGCTATGTTTAATGTGTGTTGTGGCAGAGATTATTTGTGGTTATCAAACAGAGGCTGAAACAAAATGTGGAGAAAGATCCTACCGTCATGGTCCTGGTTGGCGTGGGGTGCTGTAGCAGAGTGACTCAAGCTGTGCTGACTTGTGCTGGTTCAGCATACAGCCCATCATATTTAGAAACATGGTATTAAGAGTGGTTATGCTCTTAAACTTAATGAAATTACAAATTGGAATATCCCTAGTGAAATTAATGATCCAGAATATTACACTCGAGCAGAAGTCAGCCTTGTCTCGAATTTTGAAGGTCATTTGGAAACATAAAAATTCAGTTTTATGTTTTAGAGCTTTGAAACAATAGTAAGGTAAAGGGAACATTTCACAGTGAGGGGGGGGAAGTATCTATTCCCCTTACATTACAACCAATTTGCTGAAAAAAACTTATGGAGAACTGCAGCCCCAAAAAACCCCACCAAATCCACAAAACCATGGTGACATTCAGAACAAGCTGGTGGTCACTATTTCTTTCAACCTGTACTTTTGACAGGGCAGAAGAGGGTTCCAAAACAAAGACCACATGGAAAAGGTGTCTCATCTCAGGCATTTGATGTGGCCCTGTTGCCAACCTGGCATCCTTTTTCTTCCTCCTAAAAACCCATGTTAAGAACCAGACAAATTATGTATTTAGGGAAAAATCAGGATGAAAAATAAAATAGCTTGAGTCAAGCCAAGCAAAACAATTAGGTTTATTAAGTGGAATGAAAAAAACCACCCAAAGCCTAACTCAAACCCAAAAAGCCTCCCAGAAAACCAAAAGGTTTTTTTGAGAAAAAAAAAATTAATTCAGGTTCAAGGCAGCTTTTCTGGTTTTAGTGAAAAAATTTGGTTTAGATTATTTTCCCTTTCCCTAATTTTGTCAACACCTTAATTTTTCTTTTTTGTTTAAAAAAAAAAGAAGAAAGATTGTTTTTGAATGGACTGATTTTAAGAAAAAAATCTTTCAATTTTTTTAAAACTTAATTTTTCATTTTGCAGCTTTAAGAATCTATTTTTTTAATGTAAAAAAGACCTCTGCACAGTCATATGTTAAGTTTGAGCAAATTTCCATATAATTACTTATCTCACAGTAATATTTTCTCTAGCTCTACCCAAGACCAACAGAGGGTGGAGGTATTAATAAGTCCTAAGAGACAAAAATGGCAAATGAGGAATGGACTATTGAAAAAAGATATTACCCCATAAGAGAGAGAAAATTTGTTGCAAGCAGGGGGAAGATAGGAGTGCATTAAAAAAAAAAAATAGCTAATCTTACTGCTCTTGGCCAAAAATTCTTGAACAAGTTTGGCAAGCTAGTCAGAGATTAAAAGTTCCTACAGTAGGAATGCCTCATTCCTTGATCCAAGTCATACATGGTAGCGACTAAACATGTTCCTCATGTGCCTCATTTTTTGTGTGCAATGTGGGAGTAACAAATGTGCTACCTTGATGTCTTGAGAGTTCATAGATATGTATGGAAGTACAGGGTGAAACCCCAAGGTAACTGAAATCCACAGCCTTGGGTTCCTCTCTTCTGCTCCTGTTATTGTTCCTCTTGTTTCTCTTTCACCCAAAAGAGCAGAATTTTGGAAAGGAAAAGTCAGAGGAAGTCTCTGTTTGTGCCCATCTCCTTTGTATCAGGCCTTGGGCACACACAGGGAGAAGTCTTTCCCCCAGATTCCTCACAGCTCCCACCAAAACAGTGACTAGAGAAAAAGAGATATTTGCTCTTTAGCTTCCAAACACTGTGGTTGACTGGCTCCTTTTGGAAGTGAGTTCAGGCTTAGGAATTTGCCAGGAAAGCTTTTTCCCTGGCCCACACAAGTCTGAGTTCCAACTAGAGATAGCAATATTTTTTCAGGCTTTTTTTTCTCTCTCTCACTCTCATAGAAAGAGCATTAGTACAGTTAAATTTTTAGAAATGGTAATATTAACAAAAATGGAAAAGGTAAAACTAAATCAATACAAGGTAATGTTCAAGATGACCTGTGCTGAAATATCATTTTGAAATTTTCAGCCCATGAAAATATCCCTAGACTGACTTTTTATCTTTGTTTTTGCAGGAAAAAAATGCTTTTATATTCACATTTTCATGGGAGGGGAAAATTGTTTTCCATGCAGCTGTATGCTTCAAGTTGACAGCTGCATTTTTCATGGATATGAACACTCAAGCTGAGGTTGTCACTCAAGCAGCTTGAGCTGATCTCATGCAGGGTTTTGAAAATGACCAGAACTACCCTGAAATTGTCCTGAAGAGAGAAGAGCCCCAGGACAACAAATGCTTCAGGCCCATGTTGCCATGCAGCCCATTTGCTGTGTTCTGACCCCGAAAGAGCTTTGCATCACTAATTGCAGATTTCCTACATGTGACAAGACAGAGTTCATGAATCCAAAGCTTTAACAGAAACCCAAATTGTTCGTACATGTCAGGAGGCAGGACTGGATCCTTTTTATCCTGTGGGGTGTGGTTGCTCACTACTCCAAATCTTACAAATGTGAAAGTCAGAATGAGAACGCCTTAGAGCTCTGAAAAGACGAGCTAAAATCTCATGCCAACCCAAGTGTGAAGACAGGACTGGCACAAGAACTTCCATCCCTGTAGGTTGTGGATTTTTTCCCAAATGCCTAGTTTTGAGAGCTCAGTTTTCATGTAATCCCAGAATCCCAGAACTGGTCAGGTTGGAAGGGATCACAGTGGGTCATCTGCCCAACATCCCTGCTCCAGCAGGGTCATATCAGAGCACATGGCACAGGATTTTGTCCAGATGGTTCTGGAATATCACCAGTGAGGGAGACTCCGCACCCTCTCTGGGCAGCCTGTTCCTGTGCAGAGTCACTGAACAGTATAGAAGTTCTTCCTTGTGTTCAGCTGAAACTCCCTGTGCATCAATTTCTGCCCATTACCTATTTTAGTCTTCTTGAGGTACGAAGGGGTCCATGGTTTTTGGTTATTTTCCTAAATGTAAAATAAAAATTAATTTCTTTTTAAAAAAGAGCAAAAAACCAAACAAAACAACCTTGTCTATTTGAGTCAAAGACACCTAAAAGTCAGTTGATAAAATTTGTGTTGACAGAAAATTGAGGCAGGGATTGTCTGGGGAAAAGGAGAACTTGCATTCTCTCTTGATATGTTCTTGTGGAGGTCAGGCTTACATCCCTGCATCACCACATCTGCATAATGTGGGCTTCAGTTTAGGGGTTTCCAAAATGAAAAAGCATATTCCAAATCTTGTACACCCTGATAAGCTGGAGGCACGAAATCTGAGTCGGCCATAGAGCTGCAAGGCATTTTAAGTAACCTACATGTGTAACCTGCTTTCTTTCAAATACCTCATCAATCTGGAAGCTACACTCCCCATATGTCTCTTCTGCCAATTTGTTTTAACTGTCAGAGAGGTTGTTTTCAAAGGACTCGAGTGACAGCTCAGAAATCCATCTTGGTGGATTGGCAGGGCCTGGAAACTGTGTATCTGAACTGTATAGAGGTCAGATGTTTAATTTCATGCAGGTTCCCGTGATTTATAAACGCCCCAGCTCTCGATATGGAGCAGTCTGTGCTTCCTCTGTTTGTTAGGATGTAATGCCTGCCTAGGGATTGCTCCCTTCTGCACAACGTGTACAGTTGAAAAGAACAATGTCAGTTTTAAAAGAGATAAATACACTAATATTAATATTAGATCAAAAGGGGAAGCAGGCAGGTGTCCTGTGAACAAAATATCTGGTGAAAGGCCGTGTCTTGTTAGATTTTCTCTGGACACCCCTCTGGATGGTGGTTTGAGCAGCATAAATGGGCACAGGTGAAATCAGCCCTTGGTACAGGTAAAGGATCTGATCTGGTAAGATGTACAAGGGAGAAGGAAGAAATTCACAAAGCAGTTCTTGTGAGATGTAGCAAAGCCCTACAACACTAAAATTCTAGTATGTTTATTTTCTGCACGAACAAGGGAAATTTTGGAAAGACACAGAGAAGTGGTTTGCCCAGCTTATGCAGCAAAGGAGGAAGGAAGTTTCCAGAGGAAGGTTCCTTCAAAGGAAAGAGCCAAGCCTATGACAGAGGGGCTGGAACCAGATTTAAATTCCCTTGTAACCCAAATCATTCTATGATTCCTGAGTTACCAGTTTTGACTCACTCCATGGAGTGGAGTCATTCCTATGTTTCTTCCCCCATCCAACATACTAAGTCCTAGGAACAGTCAAGAGAACTCAAAGTGGTTTCCAAACTTGGCCTGGAAACACTGAAAGACCACAAAAAGCCAGGACATGGTTTTGATTACTTTTGGTATCAGCAGAATGATTCCACCCCAGAAATGCTCAGACACTAGGGAAATTATGGGAGAAGAAGGGGAAGGGGTGTTTTTTTTTTTATCCTCCTGTTTCCTTTTTGCCTAACCTTATTCTCAGTGATCCTGTATGCTGGGCTAGAACATGAAGGGCACCTGAACTGAATCTTGCAGAATAAAGCACCAGACTGAAAATGCCTCAACAGCACCATCTCTTCGAAGATCATACACGGCCTGTCTCTCTGTGCCTCGCAGAACTGCAGCTCTGGTGGCATCAGCAGCCACCTCCTGGTGTAGGTCCATATGTTGAGTGATTATTCTCTCCAGCCCAGACTGATGGAAGGCTTCTTGCCTTGGCAAAATGACTAAGCAATCTATATATTTCTGCTCTTTTTATGACTTGGAAAGTTAAACTGCTTTCTGTCTTGATTATTTGTCTTTGAGTAACTTGTAAAAGAAAAGGCAATAATATAAATGGAATCAATGTGTTGAATTTCAGCCTCTACTTGATTTCACAACTGTTATTTCTCTATTATTAGCTGGATTTTTTTTTTTTTTTTTTTTGCACCTCCCCAGCTTGCCCCATTGCTTGGAAGAGGAAAATCCATGAATACAAAAGAAATTCTTTTGTATTTCCTTAAAGACCCACTGTTCCTTGTAGCAGATCAAGAAGAAACAAGTCAGCCCATACAATATTTACTTTGTGTGCACTGCTAAAGGCAAACCTTCCCTTGACTTTCCCTTAAGCTCTCAGTGATTTGGAGTTTCCAGATGAGTTTTCTGCCAGTCAAAGTAACCCAGCTGGCGAAAGTGCAAACATCTCACAGCATGAAGAAATATTCCTGAAAGCTAAACTTACTCCTGCTCATGGTGTCAGATTCAAAGTGATAGACTGGAAACATCCTTGCCCAGTGCTCTTGGTGCAGATACAGGTGATAGCTCTTCAAGGAAACGAAGTACAAGGCAAAGAACTAAGTTGATCTAGGCAGTGTCCCATTTTACTCTGAGAGCTCACCCTGTGCCAGGCAGACTGAATCCTTGCTGTCTTGGGAGATGTAATTGTAAACCAAAAAAACAAATGAGGGAGTTATGTCTAATATACCATTTCATATAGTACCTAACCAGAGAGATCAACAAAATAAAGATTGAGCTACCTTTTTCCTAGCTCATGCATTCTCAGTGTAGGGGTTCACTATGTAAGTGTACTGCTTACAGAGATTTACCTGAAGATTCCATACAGTTTGCTATTTCAAAATAGTGCATACTGCATTTCCCCCACACTGAACACTGTATTTCCACTTCAGCTGGACAGGCAGCTCTCCGACTCCACACTACACCTGTGTGTTCTTCTTGCATTCCCAAAGTAGCATGCCACATTGCAGAGACACAGCAGTATGCAATCCTTTCCCCAAAGTGCCACGGGTTATAAAATCCTTCTCTTAGAAGAAATGAAAGGGGCCTCCACTGCCTTTTGTACATGGCAGCGTCCCATCAAAAGCAGAGACTGGGGACAGGCCAGAAGATGTTTCGCACTTTGTTCTTCTCAACATAGGTAAAATGAAGTCAATGGAGCCAATTTACTCCTTTTGACCATTCTGAACATAAAGCAGCAAGAGGCAAATGCAAGACTGTGTTCAATACAAATTTATGGGTTTATTCACACTGAGAGGCATTTCATGCTCAAATTTGAGGAAGTAATCTACAGCAAACAGCCACAAAGCAGAAAGAAATATATAGACCAGGATTACTCAGCAGCTGGAAATTTGACTTTTATTTATGGAAACAATATCTTATAGGAATTACCCAAATCCACAGAGCTCACAATTATTATTAATGGCATTAAGCAATACATTCTGTACATTGTAGATTGTAAAACTGGCCCTTTGCCAACCAGTTACCTACTGGAACACTCATTATAACACAGGATTAATTCAGTTCTTTGGAAAAGTGCTCAGGCAAGTGAGTTTTCAGACAGCAGGATAAAAAAAATAAATGGATTGCATTAAGCAAAATGTTTCTGTTTGTCCAAAGTAAGCAAATTTTTTTATTCCTTTGGATTTCTACAACTGAAAAGTAAGGGAAAATGTGGTTTGGGGTTCAGCCTAATTTGGGAGAGAGCCCACAAACTGTCAGGAATACACTGCATCACAGCAAAGCTCCCAAATCTTCTTTCTTTCTCTCTTTAAATTGTATTACAGGTCTTGTGTTTAGGAAAGGAGATTAAAGATAAAGGCAAAAGGCTGTCCTAAAACACCCAATCTCACAGAAGAAAAGAAAATAAAATCCCTTGTTGTTTTTCTCTCAAAACCTGTGGAGCTGGGCTCACGACTCTTAAGTGTTTAGCCTTGGTGGAACTGTGGGTGGGCAGAAACTGAGTCCACACAGAACTGACCCAGGAACCCAGAAACAAGCATCAGCCTTGTCAGCGCTTCAGAGTGCTGCTCTCTCTTAGGCTATCCCCTCCCCTGCTCAACAGTGCCAACTTCCAGTTGTTTTCCAGTAAGATCAGACAATCAGTTACATGAAATGATAATGGCATGATGTGATCTGTCCACCCTTTCCAGCTGGGATCACTCTCCTTCTAATACCATTGCAGACAAGTGCTGAATCTCTCCAAGGAAGAGTTTTAGTACAACAAAGTGGCAGAGGCTTCACCTCTCAGAGAGCCAAGGTCTCCACTGGTGGGCACAAACTCGTGAAGCAGTGATGGCTTCCACAGGGGCCCTCGGTGTCATTGCTTTTGTAGTTCCCACACTCCTTTGCCTCTGATGCCTGCCCTGTCTACCTTGGCCTGTGGGAATCATATTTTCCTATGTGTCCCTGCAAAGTGCCTCACTCCCTGCTGATGACTCAATTTGTAATCCACAGTGACCTTTAGGCCACTGGAATCATCAGCACAATCCTATTTACATTAATGTTAAATAGTGTGTACAAAAGTGAAAGGAGCACTGAATATAGCATCTCTCCCTTTTTTTTTTTTTTTTTTTCTCCAAAAGGTTAGATTAGTATACATGCTATGGAATCTCCACGGTTTTCACTTTATCTGCTACAGAGCTTGAACTTTAGTCTTTGGGTCCAAACGGAGAAAAATCAATAGTATCATACTGATACACAGGAAACTTTATTAAAGCAGCCATGGGCATCTCCACAACCTTACCCTATCAAGCTGGCTTGCTAATTGGTTTGCACCAGTGTGGCAGCCATGAAAATTACCCAGGTCTGTCTTGTGAAAATCTAGCTCTATCAGCATCAAGAACACAAACAGCCAGGGAAGCGGGCAAAGGTCACTTCCTCGTTGTTGGGAATAGAAAATGAAGCTTGTTAACATTCTGCTGCTGCTTCTTCTAGGGAGAAAAAAAAGCAAACTCACATCAGTGCTGCAGGGAGCTTTCCTCTGGAGGATTGAACAAAGATGATCAAGCTTCTCTCTGCTCACTTCCACTCACCCATCAGGTTTGCACTGACGGGGAAGCCTGAAAAAACCTGCCAGACATGTCATTTCATACCTGCCTGAAGTCTTTAGTTTGGAGTGCTTCTCTTATTTGTCCATCACAACATAGTCTCGCTCCCTTTTACACGCCATCTCTTCTCTTTGCTGAGCCCTGGCTTGCTGCTGAGCTAAACCAAAGCCAGATTCCAAATGGCCTGAGAAACATCAGTGTATCAGCAAGAAGGAATTAAAATGTTGTAAAGCTTTTGCAAGAAATGCCAATTATAAATGGAAGAGGAGAGATGCAGTCTCTAAATCCCCCCTGCCACCAAGCTCCAACCCAGAAAGAAAAAAGGGCTTTGGCTGTCTGGAGGAGTTTACAGTTGTGTCTCTAAGGCAAAAATGTGACTTTAAGGGTGGTGCTGCCTCAGTGAATCTGTGCCAACAAGAACCCGTAGAAGTTCCCAATGCACCAGTGTAAGGAGCAGCCACTGCTGATTAAGCTAAATTCAGGTGTGTTAGCCACACAATATCAGCACTGAGTTTTGCGCCAGAGTTTCTCCACAGGATTCCGTGATAGAAAAAGTTCCCTGACATCTTGCTCAATCCATCTAAAAGGCCAGATGAACAGTAGAAGATGTTCAAACCTGATTTTTTTCCCCCCTTGCAAATCTTTATTTCAGAATGTGGCTCCCAAAATAAATGAGTCAGTTTTACCCCTTAATGATGATGAGGAACTTCAGCATACGGCTGAAGCAGTGAATATGGGGCTGTCCTTTTCTCCAGCAAATTGAGACCTGAGTAGGTTTCTGTTATATATGCAATCCTCCATAAAGAAAACTTTTTTGGGGCCAGCCACAACTCAGGCATAAGCCATTCATCCATGTCCTAAAGCTTATCCATTGCAATTTCAAATATACCAAAGTTAAATACGGTTTACAGCCAGTTTTGGTTCCTGTTCGATCTCCTGATCCTCTTATCCTAGTGATAGGTGCTTGACACTTGGAGGCATTCCCTGTTTGTGTGAACATGCAAGAACTGACAGGATCTCTCTCCCAGGAAAGTTGATTTGGAAACTGGATGTTCACAACAACTCCCTGTAAACCACATATCCCCACACAGATGTTCTCAAGGTTAAACTGAATTTAGGAGAGATACGTGGCCATCCTGTATGTAAAGATCTTGTTCATGGTCTTAAATCCAGCTAACTGCTTATGCTTGGATAGGACCCTGAAGATTAACTCAAAAATTTCTATCTGTGTGGTTGTTGTTGTGGTTGCTGTTAAAAAAAATACATAGACAATTTGCTGCACAAAGCATATGGAGGAATCATAGAATGACTAATGCAAAAATGGAATCTTTTTTTGATCACAGTTTACTATGGAGATATTTTTAATTTCTCCAGCCAGATCTCTAGGGCTGATTTCAGCATTCCCATTCTGCAACAGAAGGAAGTTAATTTAGGGATCTGTTATGCAAAATCCTCTCTCCTGGCTGGTCCAAAATATTAAAATCCCAAGGGGTCAGTGTATTAGGAAAAAAAATCAAAACCAAAGCAATGACGAATGTGTGAAATATGGCTTCAGAAACTAGGTTTGAAAGAAATGGAAGATTTCAGTATGAAGTTTGATGTATAATTTTTTCCTTAATATGGAGTTCTTATGTCAAGGTATGAGAGTCTCATTTTCTTGTCCTACTCACTTTTCCATTAGCCTACCAACACCAATAGATCATCTTGAATTTTCAGAAAAAAAAGAAGAAAGATGAATTTTCTGTCATCATTAAAAGAATTTTCAAGGGTAAAAGTTGATTTTTTTTTTTTTTCAGGTGGAGCAGGGGACACTGGACAGGAAAACAAATTGATTCAGAAGGCCATTGAACTCTATGAATAGCTCAAATCTCTTCAAACTAGTAATGATTTGCAATAGTTTGTTATTATGCTACCAGAGTCTTCTGAAATGTCTCCTCCAGCACCTCACACACAGAAGCACACACTTTAAATACAATATTAAAGATACCCTTGACTGGTAAAGATCCTGTCAAAGTATGCTAATCAAATCCAGCTTTGATTTCATGCTTACTTTTCTGCTCATCCCAATTGTAAAGTTAAGCTGTAATTAATACTGGTGATTATACAGTATTAGGCTGAACATATAGAGTGAACATACAGCATTAGATTGCATTTCAATAGATCAGACACTGTAAAGAAATAAGATCAACTCATAAGGTCTGGTATTAGCAGGCTGCTAACTTATCTGGGTGACAATCTTGAGCTCTTGCATTGATCTCCTGCTACAGGTGGCATCTTCTGCATCTCTGTGTGTGTGTGCTTATATGTGTACATCCAGACTAAACGGGTGCTCTTTCCCCACTAACTTTTTTTGGAAATTTGTAGATTCATAGAGTTATAGAATATTCAGAGTTGAAAGGCACTCACAAACATTATTGAGTCCAACTCCTCACCCTGAACAGGGTTAAAGAAACCCAACATATGCCTGAGAGCATTGCCCAAAATATTAAACTCTGGCAGGCTTGGACCTGTGACCCCTTCCCTGGCCAGCCTGTTCCAGTGCCTGACCATCCTCTGGGGCTATGTCACCCAGGGAACCATTACCATTTATTTGGAAATGGGCCTGATAAGTGATTGCCATGGCAGAAGCAGTGTCCCTCCAGGAAGCAGAGCTGGTGCTCCCTCCCCGCCTGCCTGCTAAAAGGCAGCCCAGTAGAAGAGGCAGAACGTGTAAAGGAATAAATCCAGGATTAGCCAGCACTCTACTGCCAAAGGGTACATGAAAACTAGAGGAGTCCCTTCAGGCAACTTGCCAAGGCCCTGCTAAGATCTTCTTTTCATCCCCTTGCCAGCAGAAAAAAAGAGAGCTTTCCATAGTCTGAGATACTTAAAACTAGAAGAAAGGACATATGACTCCAAGAAAAGCCTTGGGATTCATAATTCATCTTTATAGCATAGGAAATCACACTAACTGTAATAAATAGTGAATAGCTGAGATGAGGAAAAAGTGGCCCCCTATGATCCTGAACCTACTCGTGCTTTCTCTGGAGTACATCTGGAGCAATTGCAGTAAAAAGAAACAACAGAGGTCCAGACGCTCAAAGCCAGCTTGGCACCATAAAAGTTTAAGGAGTTCATCCTTTGAAGAGCGCTGTGTCTCAAAACATTTTTATTAAAAAAAAAAAAAAAGGCAGGGAAAGAAAGGTTCTGTTACAGAGAGAGGTTTATTGTGCATGCAGGGACCGAGTGCCTTTTGCTGCAGAACCACACCAGAGCCCTGCTGCCACGGCTGTGGCATCCCATCTCCCCGCACCGTAACGAGATCGCATGTGAAAGCCTAAATTATGCAAATGAAAAGGCTCCACTAATACTGTTGAAATATTCCTGGAGTGTACACTTGACAACCTCAAAGTACATTTCACACCACTAATGACTTCATCACTAACACAATTGTCATGAGTCAAGCAGTTTCCATAGCAACGCCCTAGTACAGCTGTTTACCCATATAAAGTACTGCACCTACTTAGTTCCATATACAGACAGATCACTAGATTCCTAGGTACTGAAATTGAAATAATTCAATTTTCAGTGTCTCTCTTTATGAAGTGATTCTGCCAGCTATAGGTATTAGCATATCAATGTGACTTTGACAGGGTCTGCTGCAAAAGACATATTTTGCAGGCACTTCATGTCAATTAGAGCCCTAACTGTTTCATGGAATAATCATTCCTGCCAGATTAAGGTCAGGCTGCAAGGTAATTTAATTGGTGCCATTATATCTAGGGGGAAAAAATGCTCTAATAAAGTGCACACACTGTAGCTGCCAGTGAGGATGTGCTATGTGACATGAAAGGGATTGCCTTCCTAAAATGTGTGGGCAAACCACTTAGAGAGAAAGAAATAAGATGGAAACAACTTCAGATGCTTTGTTTCCAATGAAATACCAGTGTGTTTGACCAAAGAGTGAATTTTATTTTACTTGAAGAGGTACTATTCATAAGGGAGGAAGCACTGAAGAAAAAGAAATAAGCAAACTAAAAGGATCCCCTCAATCTGTGCACTTGTCTCCTGTGGAATGATAAACACTTTAATTAAAAATCTGAAAAAAAATCATAACAAAATCTCTTTTTCCCAGGGCTGGGATGGCTGGGATGTAGAAGGCCAGACAGTAACCTCCCTGGCCTCCTGGTGGGGAGCAGGACTGTGGGATTACTCTTTCCCCCTGCAGAAACTTTGAGCCAATAAGTTGTTTCATGAGCAGCATGAGTCCAGTTTCCTACAGTCAGGTAGATAATCCCCCAGATTTCCCCTACCTATCCATAATTCTGCTTCCCACACTTTTTCCAGAGGCTCCTTCCTCCCTGCAAGAGCCAGGTCCAGGGATGCCCAGTGAAAGAGTCATGACATGACTTTGTGTTAATATGGGTTGGAAATGTCAGCTGCATACTCATTGTGGTCTGCTTACTTCTACCCTGAAAGGGACAATAATTCAGATCTTTTTTAGTTCTCCAGGTCTTGATTTTCACAAAATTCTATTTTTTTTTTCACCAGAAATTTGATTTTCCTTGAAGCACACGTTTGTTTTTTTCTCTACTGTCTGAAACCAAAGATTTCAGGGGACTGGCAGGTGGGTGGTGTGGATGGTTCTCCAATATGACAAACCTATAAGCTAAGAAGGTGATGAGAGAGTAAGATTTTTAGCTCTGTATCCACATCCCATGATGACCTATCTGTTGTGAACAAACTGAGATTGTCCTGGGCAGGCCCAGGAGTTGGACTTTGATGGTCCTAGTGAGTCCCTTCCAGCTCAGGATATTCTGTGCTCAGCATTGTGGTCATAATCACACTTTAAACACTAATATATCAAATATAAAGCCAACTGAAGGATGTATAGTGTTAATCAAAGGCTCAAGGCCTGTTTTTCATTTACCTCAACTCTCTCATTTTCACAGACTTCATCTGGACTGCAATGACTTAAATAAAGTTGAGGATATTCACACAATATTGTGACAGGGTCAAGAACAGCAGAGAAAAGCTTAGTTTGATTCTGTATAACACAAAGAGTTTACAATGTCTTTGTCAAGATACTGCAATCTGAAGCTTTTACGTAGCACTTTTTTTTTTTTTTTTTAAAGGAAAAGACATATTTCTAAACTGCAATTTCAGACTGGTAAATTTTGCATCCCTAAAATACTTGTTTTTATGACTTAGAGTTTTGCCTAGGATGTTGTGCTGTGAAAACTGATTGTGACCAACTTAAGCTCAAAAACAGAGATGAGAATGTGAGAATGAAAGTTTTCTTATGTCGTGAATGACAAAAAGAATTACATCTATCTGTCTGTCTATGTCTATCTATCTATCTATCTACCTACCTATATCGATATATATATATCTCTCAGGAAATTCTGCCAAAACAGAATAATTTTGCAAAATTGAAGCAATGGAGAAAGATCAGATTCTGAACCCTTTGAATTTCCCTATGAATATTTCAAAACTCTCTATTCATTATTACTATTTCCTTTTCGCATCCACTCAGGCTTACAGTGGAACTATTTAAGAAAGATATAGGAAGGATTTTTTTCTGCTATGAATATTGCATAAACTAACTGATTAAGGTCAAGCAAAGGTAGATTATAAATGGAAATGAAAGTTTTTTGTCATTATTATTTTCCTTTAAATGTCTGCCAGGACATTTTGGTTCAGCATCCCATCCGAATGCATTTGATCAGGCATAAATTATCCATTAAAATCTCCATTAATCCCATTACAAATGTAGTCTATCTTCCTTCATTTTGTTCACCCTTGGTCATGAATGCAGGAACATGGATAATGGAATGAAAGACACCTCAGGATTTGAGAGCTCAGAAGCCCAAAGGACTTCAGAGTTCTTGGACCATATTTTTTTATCAAAGTGTAGGTCTTCATGTTTTTTGGGTGATAAATATTATAGCTACAAACTAACAAATAATAGAATCATTTGGTTTGGAAAAGACCTTCAAGATCCCACCATAAATTTAATGCTGCCAAGCCCACAACAAACCCATGTCCCCAGCTGCCACATCCACATGGCTTTTAAATCCCTCTAGGAATGGGGACTCCACCACTACTCTGGGCAGCCTGTTCTTATGCTTAATAAACCCTCTTGGTGAAGAAATTTTTCCTAATTTCAAATCTAAACCTACCCTGGCACAGCTTGAGGCTGCTTCCTCTTGTCCCTGCCTTGTTCCCTGGGAGCAGAGCACAATCCCACCCTGTCTACCTCCTCCAGCCAGGGAGTTGTGGAGAGCCAGAAGGTGCCCCCTGAGCCTCCTTTTCTTAAAAGAGTAAGGTTTAGTAACAACAAACACAGGTTTAGAAAATTGAACCTACTTTATCTTTGTTTATGAGGGATCGCCCTTACTGTCTTTCACTACTTATCAAAAAAGAACAAGGAATAGAATGATTATGTCTCCCATGTTTTCCACCTGCCTCTCAACACAGACACTGTGGATATGCTTAATACAGTTCTGCACACAAAGTCTAGATGCAAAATGCCCACTAGATAAACAGTTTCACTGTCAATAATCTGAAACCTTAAGGTGCTTTCTGGTAAAAATTTAAGTTCTGCATTCTAGAATATGTAAGAACAGTTGAAAATCTGTATGCACAATGTTGTCATAAGCCTTTCTGTTGCAACTGAGGAGGCAAGCAAAGGATGAGCCTATTCAACAAGAATCTTTGCTTTGAACTCGTTGGACTGACCTGTATCTTTTCTCTCACCCAAAAGAAGGGATTCACGGTTAAAGCATCAGGCATTGCTTCAACAGTAGTACAGCAGTGCAATGAGCTGTCTGCTGTGGTCTGGCTGTTGAGCTCCTGCTCTTTTCATGGACAATTTGTCCACATTTATAACATAACTGTTTTCAGCACTGGACCATGTTCATATGAATGTGGCTTGTGGAAAACATCCTGCTCTTCATCAGGAGATCTTCATGAGGTACTCTGTATTACCGTGCAGATCAACTGCAGCTCTGCTTTGGCTTTGGCTCCTATTTGCAATATTACATTGTTGTGCTGCCTACAGCTTCCAGGTACACACATGCATCTGCCTGGGGCTGGAGGAGATGAGCACAGTTTTGGTGAGCTGTTAGACTTGTGCATATTTTTGCTCATAAGGCCAATTGCATCCTGCAGGAGCCCCCGAGCCCTGGTGTGGCTGGCCAAGGATATGGAAGGCAACAGAGTATAAACAGATTGAATTTCTGCTTGCTTTATGAAGTGTTACAGTTTCTTTTCCCTCTTTTTTAGTCTTTTTCTTGACTAATACCTTCCTCTTCAGCTCCTTGTCATAGGAATGAGCTTGTTTCCTGAGTCCGTAGAAAGCTGTGTTCAATGGAAGAGATTTAAGGACCAGGAAAACATCTAGATCACATAACTCTTTTGTTCTTGTGTTTTCTCTTTTAATAATTTTTGGATGACATGGAAAACAGGCAATGGGAAGTTTTCACATTTGTGCAAACATTTTATTTCTAAGGTTGTCAGACAACAAATAAACTAAACAGATGACAAAAGCTGACGAAAACTGGGAAAATATTGTCACAAACAGAATTCATTCAAAAACACATCTCCATCTGGATGAAATACCCTTTCATTATTTTTTTTTTAAAATCTTATTTTGAATGAAATAATTTTTAACAAAGCTCTCAGCAGGTCTGGAGATATCCCTCTGATGCTAAGACCTGACTGCTTAATTGCCATTGACTTTCTCTTCATCAGGTGAAGCAAACCAGATGAGTTTGGCCAGGGATACCTTATTTGGCATGAAAAGACCCTTTAAGAAGCAGGCAACTTGATTTTGTCTCTACTGTGTTTACAGCCTGCAACACCCCTATTTAACCAGCAAAGAAACCCATTATCAGAAGAAGATACTTCAGATTTTGACTGCTTGCTTTATGCTGCTACGATGCTTAAAGGAGAGAAAGCAGATCAGAACATGTGCAAAGGAAGAATATATTAAGTTATAAATTAAGATAATAAACCTGAAAAAGGCTTTCATGCTTGATTTATTTTTTATTTTGTACAAAAGGAAGACAACTTGCAAATGTATATCTGTGGAAAGAGGAGGCGGCAGTGAACAAGGACAGTGCATTTCCCAGTAGGAGATGAGTAAGCTGAGGGATAGCTGCAGGATGTCAAGATGTACTCTGCTGTCACAAAGATTTTACACATAGGCTGGACAACCTGTTCAATAAATCAACATGTATCTATCTCTCTCTTTTTTTTTTTTTTTTTCCTAGATGTCTATGTGGAAACTCACAGCTGCATTTTAATGCTTGCAGAGTGTTTTTTAACTTGGCATAGCCTTTTCATCATTTCCAGCCCTATGCTACCTCTGGGGGGTGAATCATCATTATGTAACACAGCACACATGGTACCATGTGATGATCCTTGTCCTTGCTGAGGAACGAACAAAAAGAAACTGGAAAACCACAGAGCAATATTAATACAGAGGTACACACACACATCCTAGTTAACATAAACAGGATAGACTGGCTGCTGGGTATGTTTTTCTCACCTCTCAAAAACACTTATTGATTTGAGTGGGAAATGTTCTTTCCTAGGTGGTACAGACTCTGGTCTCTGGAGTAATTAAAGGTGAAGTTTATTTTTTTTTAATCTTTTGCATTGAAAGGAGAAATTTCTGCTAACTCCAGTAATCAGAGCAGACTTGCGGTAACCTCTTGCTCATCCTCATCTTACTCTCTTATGCTCTGCACCAATTAGTCTCAAAACACACAAAAAAGTGATTTTGTGGTATCAGAAGTCTGATGTAAAGCTGAAGAAGATCAACTTGGTGGTCACAACATAAAAGGAAAGAGTGGGATTGTTGCATATGAAGTTATAAACAAAACCAAACGAGAACAAACCAAACAAGTTATAAACAAGAACCAAACAAAAAACTGGCTAAAACAGAGACAAAAGAAACTTGGACTATGCCCCAGGTTTTTCTGCACTGGTAATGGAAAACATCAAGGGAATTCTTAGTTATGAGCAGAAGTTTCCATGTAACTCCAAAAGTCCAAGACTGGGCATCTCTGCTGTCCCTGTGAAATGTAGCCAACAGCCAAAGTGTGCTGGAAACTTTCTGACTGGGAGAGAAGGATCCGGGGATATGTCCATCTATAACTGAATGGTTTGTTCTCTTTTAAAGACAGACTCGGGCACCATGAGCTTCTCATGAACTGTGCATTGAATTAATGTTTCAAGAAATAATGTAATTTACAGTGGAAACCACCAGGACCACCACTGCCACAGACATGTGCGACAACAGCAAAATCCTGCCTCAGAAAGAAGCAGTAGATTCTAAGATGGAGTCAGTGGAAGATAACAGCATTTGCACTACAGGCGTGAAATAGCTTCATATGTCATTAAACTGGGTCTCCCATGTTTGGGAAGAAAAAGAAGAAAAAAATCCTAGCAAGTCCTGCTCTTCATATTCAAGATTCCTCCAGAACTTTCAGAAGGTTTAATCTTCTCTGTAGATGTTTTTAGGAACCATTTATATTTATCAGCTTGCCTCTGTCTTTCTGTTTGACCTTTTGTTTTGCAGGTGGACTATCCAAGCTGCTAACAGCCAAAGAACAACATAAAGTGCCTTGAGAAAGGAAGAATTGGAAATGGCAAATATGGAACCACAGAGTGATTTGGGTTGGAAGGGGCCTTAAATATTATCCAGTTGCCATGGGGAGGGACACCGTCCACTAAACCAGGTTCTCTCAAGCCCCATCCCACCTGGCCCTGGACATTTTCAGGGATGGGGCATTCACAACCTCTCTAGGCAACCTAATATACACATAATTTTTGAAAAATTTTATTGATTTTCACCAAAACTCTGCATTATATGAAAATAGGGATAGGCCAGAAAAGTAGTACCTTGCATCTCTGGTTTACTAAGTCAACACAGGATTAAATAGATATTTGTATTTACACTGAATTAAGATCTGAGTAATTGTCATTCTAATTTTGTCTGGTATTTGCAGTCAAAAATTCTTTCACACAGACTCTTTCTTTTAACATTTATATCAAAATATCACTATGAATTAATACAAGGCATGGACTCTGATGGGAGTTTTATCTGTCAAAAATGTCATCCTCCAAGTCCACAACTCACCTTGTATACAGTAGGGAAATGGAGGAAAAAAGTACCTGCCAAGTATTCACAACATATTTTCAGATAGTTGCAGTAACACTTAGGTTTGAAAGAATATCAAAATAGGGTATTGCAACGTGTCCAAACACTTCTGCGTTGCAGTGTTTCATATTTAAAGAAACAGAAGGAAAAAACGATTTGCCGTGTTTCAGTGGATTAGTTGCTGAGTTATGGAGCTAGTAAATAAGTTATCATGTCAGACACAGAGAGTGTGATGTAATGAGCCACGTAGAAACAGAGAATCATGGAATGGTTTTGGTCAAAAGGCAGCTTAGAGATCATCTCATTCCAACCCCACGGACATGGGCAGGCACACCTTCCACTAGGCCAGGATGCTCCCTTGCCCTGCTGCCCAGACTTCTAGGGATGCAGCCCAGGACACAGAGGGTTTCTGGGCTGCAAGGGCACATGGCTGGCTTGTTCAGCTTCTCATTAACCAACATCCTCAAGTTCTCCTCCCCACTGCTGTTCTCAGTCCATTCCCTGCTCATCCTGTACCTGTGCTGGGGATTGCGCCAGCCCAGGTGGACCTTGCACTCAGCCTTGCTGAACTTCCTGAGGTTTGCACATTCCCACCTCTCCATCCTGTCCAGGTCCCTTTGTATGGCATCCCTTCCGCCAAGTGTGTGACCTCACCACACAGCTTCGTGATGTTGGCAATTGTGCTGAGGGTGCATTGATCCCCCTGCCTGTGTCACCAACAGAGATGTTAAACAGCACTAGTCCCAATCCCAACCCCTGAGGAGGCCACTGACCACTGGCTTCTTCTTGGACATCAAGTTGTTGAATGCAACTCTTTGAGTGAGACCATCCAGCCAATTCCTTATCCACCAGAGTCATCTGTCAAATCCGTGTCTCTGCAAGTTAGAGACAAGGATGTCATGTGGGATAGAGTCAAATGCTTTGCAGAAGCCCAGGCTGATGAAGTCAGCTGCTCTTCCATCATCCCCTAACACTGTGACCCCAAAGAGAAGGCTGCTGAATGTGCCAGGCACAATTTGCCCTTAGTGAATCCATGTTGGCTGCCAGCAGTCACCTCCTTATGTTTCATGTGCCTTAGCACAGTTTCCACAACAAACTGCTCCATGATCTTGCTAGGTGAGACTGACTGGTCTGTAGTCCCTTGGGTCTTCCTTTATCCCTTTTTAGGAACAAGGTCTGTGTTTTCCCTTTTCCAGTCAGTGCAGACTTCACCACATCACTTCTACAAATATGTTGGATAGTGGCTTAGTAATTTAGCATTCTCCATATCCAGCCTAAACCTACTCTCTGTCAGTGTGAAGCCATTCCCCCTTGTCCTGTCACTCCAGGCCCTTGTAAATAGTCTGTCTTCATCTTCCTTGCAGGTTCCCTTCAGGTACTGAAAGGCCACAATTAGGTCACCCCAAAGCTGCCTCTTCTGCAGGCTGAACAATCCCAATCCCCTCAGCCTCTCCCCACAGCAGAGGATCTCCATCCTTCTGATTACTCTGGTCCCTTCCCTGGACTGGCTGCAGCAGCTCCAGGTCCTTGTGCTGTTATTTCCAAGGCTGGAGGCAGCTCTGCAGGTGGGGTCTCACCTGAGCAGGGCAGAATCTCCCCTGCCCTGCTGCCCACACTGGGTGATGCCAGCCCAGGATGCCACTCCTGCTGTCCTTGAGCTTCACATTCCCCACCAGCACATCCTTGCTGGGATCCAGGTTAAGTGAAATGCATATAACTGCATGCATGTGTAAGAAGACGACCAAACTGGATGCACAGTGCGTGTGCTCATGGGTGCATTTAGAAAAATGACTTAGAATTAAACATAGACAGTGCTCAGATATAAGAGATAAAACAACTACAAAAGAGTGTTCTGAGGACAGGGGGAACCATGTGGCAGCAGACCAGCGTTTACAGGGGAAGGTCAGAGCACTTACAGGCAGAAAGAGGGGTTTTACCCCAGTTGCAGGGAGAGAAACTGTAACTGAGTATCACTGATGCTCTAGAGGGAGTTTCAGAGGTTGAGCTGGGAGTTACTCTATTTTTTCTTTAATAAGAAATCTAAAGCATTCTAAATTGTCTGAGCATGACCTTAGAGTAAAATTATAAAAGTTTAAATTCAAACCTTTTTACAAAAGGTCCACTAATTCTGAGAGGGTTTTTTTTTTTTCAAACAATTTTCTGGTTGTTTTTTTAATGGTGAGGTTTTTTTTCAGCTTGATTTGATTTCATTTTCCATCTTCTGTACATGAAAAGACAGGTAATGATGATCTATTGTATGTAAGGTGTGTTGTCTGAATTTCTTTTTCCTAAAGGTGGATTAAACCAAACATTTTTTAGAGAGATACCTTAAAGATTTTGAATAACAGGGAATCTGCCATGTTGGCTGATGAGCAGATACAATATACTGCAACTGCCACTAGTAGAAAATTGGGTGCAATTTCAAGTTTGAATTTCTCTTACTTTTAATATAAGAGGATTCTTATAATTGGGTCTTGAAAATTAAAATACCCATTTCTGCCCATTCTACTGCTATGTAATTTTCCCACATGTCCCTAGCCACACACAGTTCTAAAATTACACAGAAAGGCTTTTTTCCCCAAATAGAAATTGATAATACTTACCTTCCATATGCTTTTCTTTTCTTACTCCATTTATATTTCAAGAAGCCACAAGAAATTTTGTAGCTTTTCTAACAATGCTGAGTAATGATCGGAGATGACTGAGTTTTGTTTTGAATGAGTGCATTCGTTAGGAAAAAAATCCCAACAAACCCATCAACAAAGCATGGCTCCAGAGGGATGTGAGTTATTCATGAAGTGTGGTCAAAATCAACATAAATTTTGTGACCAAGAGAGCTGAAAGAACATTTGGAAATATCTAATATTTTGTATTGATATTTTTGGAAGAAAAGACTGCCATTTTTCTTTCCAAGTGTCATTTTATCTGAAAATTTGGAAAACGTTTCCTTTAAAAACAATCTTATAATTATAACACAATGACAATATTTCATATTTTCTATGATATTCCCCTCTTGGTATTTTCTGAGACCATAGTTATTCAAATATCAATCCTAAATCCCATATTGAGACAGTCATTGTTTTATATTTCCTACTTTTGAGATTAATTTTCACTTGCTTTTCTTTTTCACTGTCTTCCACCTTATAAATTTGATCCATAGTTTCTGTTGATGGGTGTTGCACATTTTGTTTTGTTTATGAACTTACTCTAATAGATTTTGAACCTCTGGTTAGGCATTTCACTCATTACTGCACTCATTACTTGTCATTTTAAAACCACTGTGGCATCTGCAGATTTTACTGGTAAAGATTTATCTCATTGATAGAAATGCTGAAGTGAGCTGGATTAAGACCCTAATCCCTTGAAGACTGCACTAGCAGTAACTCAACTCATGGATTTCTCCACATTAAAGACTCTGTTTCAAGACCTGTCAGACAGGGAGTTTTAATCCCTCTAATGTGTGCCCTGTTAATTCAATATAATGCGCTGGTTTTTAATCTAAAAGTCAAATTCATTAGAGAAATTCAAGTCTATTATGTCAACACCATTGTTTTTATCAGACCTTCAATGCTGAAAAAAAACCAAAAAAAGTTTGTTTGACAATACCTACTTTCATGCAAACATGTTGACCAGTATATGTGTATTTTCAGCCTCTAATTATTTTTTGACTGAATCCCTAATTAAACATTCCAGTAGTTTGGTCAGACTGACATCTGACTAACCAGTTTACTGAGCCATCTCTTCTGATCTGCTCAAATTCAGGGATTTCACTGGCAGCCATCCAATCTTCAGGAAATTTCCTCAACTTTTCAAAAACTTGTTAAAATCTGGTTTGGACAGCTACTTCTTTTTCTGTCACCCTAACACCTATTTATCTCTGATTATTTAACAGTGACTTGTATTTTCTTCTATACCAGATGGCCACCACTGTACCACTGCTTTATCTCTTGGGATCATTCTCCTGCTTCACATCACTCACAGGACAGAACTACTTGCTTTTAAACATTTTTAATATATGATAGAAAACATTTTAAGGCATCATTGCATGCACATTGAGTAATGAAAAGCAAACACTGAGGGTTTTTTGTCCCTAATATATTATATAATTGAATTTTATATATTTTCATGTTTTAACCTCTCCACATTATGATTTTTTTTTTCAGATATGCTATAACTTATTTCACACCTCTTTTTAATACATATCTAAAACTCATATTTTAGATGTCACCAGATTATGAAAAGTATTCCTCAAAACAGAGGACATTCATCTATTCTTCAGCAAGGTGGAGAAAAGGTTTCTTTTCCTTGCTTCCTGATTTGTGCCTTTTGCTGTTAAATTCCATTACATCTTCATCAAACATGAACAATTCAACTGGAATTGTACTTCTTTTCTCACAAAGGAAACAGATTTGTCAGTCAATGGTACCCAACTTGCAGTATTTCAGGGCCTTTTTATTATTATTCAAAAAACCCTAAATCCCAAATCTGTAACAGAGCAAGGCATTGAAATTCCATGCCAAATTTTTTCAACCACTTCACCAACACTTCTCAAGAATTTTTAAAATTCTCTCTTGATAAGCATGCCAAGAATTTGTGTTTCACCACCACTGTTAGTAAGGCTACTGTACTTAGGGAAAAAAGTAATGAAAATTGTATTGTGAGAAAACACAGAATATGCTGCCATCAAGGTCACAGCTCACATACTCAAGAGAAAGGAGTTGCCAAGGGCCAATTTGCACATTATTGTTTAAATTCTTAAGTAAGGGAAGGATTTGGCTCTAGACTAGCATTTTGTGATCAAACCAATATGCTCGAGTTTGCATGGTTAGTTTAAGAAAAAAAGCTGTGTCCTGTTTCTACACAGTTCATTCTGCTAGGAAAAAGAGCCTTTCTAGAGTTAAGTCAGCTCTCTGTCAGCTTTGGTGAGTCAGACCGCACCAGTTAATGGAAAAATACAGAATGATACAGGTCTTCTACTTTCTGATTCTGATCCTGAGACATTATCTGTGGAGCCATCACAGGTCTTGTACTCCCTAATCTTGAAAATGTTTTGCTCCCACTTGCTTAAGAGGAGTGAAAGGTTACTGTGCCTTTGAAAAAGCAGTCCCTGCTCTTTCCTACCTGGCAGATTTCATTCTCCCAGGCCTTATCTCAGAGGTTTAAAAATTAAAAGGCAGGAGGATATGGTTTCAATTTGAGATGATGCATGAATTGTATTATTTAATTAATAAAATTATACTCCTCGGTATTATGAGTCACAAGGAGTTTTGGTTGTTCGTAACATGGTGAAGAGGCAAGCCCTGAAATACCAAAGATCTGAGAGATGAGATGGACAACTCAGAAGACAAACCAGAAAAAGTGAAGAGTCCTCTGGGCAAGTCAACACCAATGCACATGGAGAGTATGGACTAAATCTTGGAAGCCGAACTCTTAATCCAAGCCACTGATTGCGAGAACACTAGTTCTCCTCTAATGTTCTACAAAAGTAATTCTGAATTCAACACTTTTGCAAAGGGTTAAACCATTTATACTCAAGACCAAGAAACTGCCAATTTTATCTCTCTGTCATCCTGCAAAGATCTGTTCAAGATGTACACTTATAATAAATACAGACATATTTAATCTGCTCTCTGAAACACACTTTGACTGGCAGTTCATTTCTGCCTTGAACAACCTTTGTACTGCCTTTCGCAGTGGTGTCTTACCTACAAAAGAGGTTAAAGTGCCCAGAGCCTGGTTAGAGAAAATGAAGGTAGGAGATATGTTCTTACATTCCTCCTACTTTCATTTTTCCTTTCCTATGGTTATGAGCAAACTTCTCTTCAGTCCATTTTTGTAGATTGCTTCCATTTAATCTTTTGTTCCTCTTTACAAGAATGCATCTTCAGAGTCAGTTCAAGCTTTAATACATGGCAATTACTGAGGAAATAAAATACTATTACCCCACACCTTCAAGCATTTTGGACATATTCTTCTTGGCTTTTCTATTTTCAATATCTAAAGTGCAGCGCTCCTTCAGTGCCCTTGAAGAAGTACTTGTTACATTGCGCATTATTTCTTAGCAGCAGAAGGGATAAAAATATCATCTTCAATTTATGAATCATTCTTATCTTTACTCTTCACCTTTAGTTCTCTTTGTGCTTCCTTCTCGCATAGTCTTCTAAATTATTTCTGGAGAACTAGTGTCACTAAATTGGAACACTTTATTTTGCTACTGCTTTTATCAATATTTTTATTCCTGCCATCTTGAGGAAGTTCAGCCTCACTCTTTTGGCACTCAATAACCTTATACCAGAAACCTATTTTTCTTTTTTTTCCCCTCATCCACTGCAGGGCTGTGTATTTATTTATTTATTTATTTAGCTTATGCCATTGCTTTGTCCTAAATATGTCTGAACTATTGTACATTGGCCTTTACTAGAGGCATATAGTTCTCTGGCTCTGATTTCCTCAAAAGCTGTATCATGGAAATGAAACTGAAGGACACTGTACACAAGGGACTCTCTTACCTACATAAGAAATGAGTGTTAGGGATGCTTGTAGAATTAAATAGTAGGCCAGCATTTTAATGTGCTCCAAAGAAGGCAAAGAACTATTGATGGCTCAAGGATCAAAGGCTTCTTCCTAACCACTCTACCCAAAATCATTTATGAACATAATTTGTATCACTACTTATGGCAGTAGAAGGAGAATATTTCTCTCTGATCAAGGAAAATAACAAACTTGCAGACATCCATTCCACTAAATAAATCAACATCCATTGCAATGGATCCCATTTTACACATCATTTTACATATTTAATTTTGCATGTTACTGAACATGAGCAATGTCCAAGCACTCAGCATGGCCTCAGCAGCAAATTTAAAAGGCAGTTGGATATTTTGGCAATGGACATTACTAACTTACTAATACAGCCCAGACCTATGAAGCAAAGGGATTAATACTGTGAGATGAATATTAAAATACATGGAGATATTAAGGTTACAAACCAAGACCTGAGGCTAGGGCAGATATATTGGGCTTCATGGGCTGGGTGGGCAAACAGTTACTTCAAAACATGGCACCTGAGAAACCTCTGCAAGAAGTAGATGTGTTGCAGTTCCTCATCCCGCAGCAGATATAAAATGTGCAGGCTGACTTCCCCAAGGGGGATGTGCACACCAAAACAATGAGAAATCAGCCCCCCAGAGCAGTCACACGGACAAGATAGAATAGCTGGGCACATTTTCAGTAACATTCTCTGTTTTTATAGCATTTTTCCACTTTGGACAGCTCTCCAAAATGTTAACCAGAACCACATGGCTGTCAAGTCACAGATATGTGAGCCACAGGAACCCCCACAAAAACCCCACCACCTCTATTGTATTCCCTGGCAGTATGATAAGGTTTCTCAGCATGGCCTGAAACTGTGTTGACACTAAACTGAGTTTCAGAAGGACCTTGCAGCAGGCAGGTACATTATACAAAAGTTATGATTGATATTTCTCTTTCTCTGAGCATTTTGCTGCTACTATACATATTCAGAGTCAGTTTTTAAGCTTAGTATTTCAAAAGTTAGAACATAATGTATTTGTGAACCACACATAGCTGCCCACAGCTCTCAGCAGTAGAAGCAGAGTGTTTCTCTCTACCTTTACTCCAACACAGTATCTTCAGAAGTCAGATAAAGATCTTACACATGGGAACTGGCCTCAAGTTGCACCAGGAAAGGTTCAGATGAGGCATTAGGAAAGATGCCCAGGGCAGTGGTGAAGTCACCATTTCTGGAAGTGTTCAAAAATATGTGGATATGGCACTTGAGGACATGGTTTAATGGCGAGCATGGTGCTGGGTTTATGGCTCAACTTGGTGATCTAAGAGTTCTTTTCTAACCTTAATGATTCTATGATTCCATGGAGCAGGGTGGTGGTCTGCCCTCCAGCCTTACAGATGGTGACTCTGGTCTGTAAGAGCTTATAAATCAGCACAGATTGACCCTATTCATATATTCTCCAAAACCAATGATGTGGAGCTCCTGCTGCAGTCTTACAGCTGTGTTACACGCTGAAGTTCTGGAAAGATCAGTTGCAAGGAAGGACAATACAGCAATCCTCATTTTAACACAGCAATCCCCATTTTCATACAGCAATTCCCATTTTATGTGGAAAACTGAGGGACAAAGAAGCCAACAACTGGAAGGTAGTCTGTAAGAGGACTTCTGAAAGTCTTTGAGGATCCACATTGAACTGGTTTGCCCATGATCACTCCTAAAGGCTGTGGTAGCAAATTTCCCCAAGCCTGGGGAAAAAAGTTCCAGGACATGGAAATAGGGTGTTGCAATTAATTTTCTCAGTTTTTCAACCTTATTTCTCACTTGGTTTCAAATACACCTTTTAACAGTTTTTCAGCAGTTTTAGGAAGAGAAGGAATTGAGAAGGCCGGAAGAGCAAAGGATCAAGAACAAAATAAATGAAATGTTGAGTGCTGACTCACATATTTTAGAACTTAGAAGACTGTTCATTCAAGGCCAGGTTGGGGGGGGTATTGAGCAACCTGGTACACTGAAAGGTGTCCCTCTCCATGGCAGAGAATTGGAATGAGATGAGCATTAAGGTCCATTTCAACCCAAACTGCTCTAGGATTCTACAGTCTTTGCTGAAAGATGATTCTGTAACATGCAAAATTAATGGTTCGGAATTTTACTAGATTTCTAGTGAGTACTATCATATTTCTGTTGATTTAAACAAACACTTTCTCCATGTACTGGCTTGCAGACTGACACAACGCTCAGAAAAGAAGGAAGCTGGAAAGCTCTCTGGCAAACCACCTCGAGGATTGTTTTGCGGCAAGACACCACAGATGCGTATCTCAGTTTTAACATGTAGGTTCTTACAGTGTGTTGTAAAGTGCTGCACATATATGTGTGTGTGTGTATGTACGGCCAATGCAACAAGTATTTGTAATATTCTTGGAGGAAGACAGTCTCAGAGCTGTTGGATATCTGTTGTGGAAATGAAATGACCCACAGTGTGCCACCGCTGCAGAAGATAACTCTGTGATAAGAAGCAAGCTGTAAAAATAACATGGCTAAGAAATGAAAAATGTAGATGTATAAGGATATCAGCTCTGTGTAAGTGGATGGTTGCGATGAATAGGTTGGAAAATTAAGAATCAGGACTAAGCATCCTTAAGCTTTGCAACTGTGTGCTGTCAGCACAATTCTCATCCTATCTGGATTCACACACAGAAGAGCCCCTGATAGTGGAGTTACTCCTAATTTACACCACCAGGGTGGTCCTTGCAGTCTCCTGCCTCTAAATGACAAAGCTGTCAGCACAGCTTTGTCTGATGCTACTTCCAGGTGAAGCTGGTGAGGACTTTGTGCTAATGAGGAGAGCAGTTGTGTATCGAAATCACTAGAGAAAAATCAGGTCTCTTTTGTTAAAAAAAAGGAGGGGGGGGGAAGAAAGAAGATAATCAAGGTTTGTGTTAGTATGTACATGTGAGAGAAAGCACTGGTAAGAGAGTGAGATGTGCGAGGGGAGACCATTTGCTCAAATCGGATAGCATTACTAATACATAACGACCCTGCCAGCGAGGCACTGCACAGCTGGAATTAATCTGAGAGAATGTGTGTTGCTGCATAGACAAACGCAGAAAACTTTCCCTGTGTGAAGGCAGCGTGAAGCCCTGCCCTGTGGCTTGGAAGCAGTTCATCAGGCCCTGACAGCACCGACGTCTTCTTTAGACCATCAGTTTGGGGAGGGGGGAGAAGTGCTCTCCACCCGGCTCAAGAGAACACCCGGGAGGAGGATTTTTGTTTTATTTCATGATATTATGCAGTCCACAACTGTGTCTCCCCTCCCTGCTTTTTTTTTAATTTTATTTTTTTTTAATTACCTGGTTAGTTTTGTTCTTCTCTTGCCTTATTGCATTGGCTCCGAACCCAGTTGAAAAACTGCCACGGCTTATTTACACTGAGCAGCTATTCAGGCCAAAAGCAGCTGCTCCATTTAGCCAAGCACCTCTGTGCTACCCATTTTCTCCCCTTGTTATAATAAGGTGCTTTCTTTTAAATCCACGCTGTGAGGAGGTAGTAGTGAAATGTATGCAGCAGATGACTGTACTCTCTGAAAGAGGGTTTTGAAAACTCGGTGAGCCCAGGGTCATTATTAATAAACAATTCCCTAGTAAAAGACAACTCTATCCAGAAATTCACTACAGCCACGGCTGGTTTTAAGCAGATTCATACATATGTGTGGTTTCTTGCCTCCAAGCCCTTCTTTACTCCAATCTGGACCTGGGAGGTTTCTGATTTGCATCAGTAAGTGATTTACCCTTAAGATTCCAGCTTGCCAGTGTGACCCAGTCTCCTTTTGTCATGTAGCAGAGCTCCCTTCCTACACAAATGTAGCCATGAGGAATTCAGGGAAATAAGAAAAGTGCTTTGAAAGGGAAATAATGTGGGTTTAGTGCAGAAAATGAGACAAAATGCTGCTTCTGTGAGAAAAAAAATATGACTTTGAGGGGAAAGTTTTGTCCTGTTTTAGTGAAAGCAAAAGCAGACGTGCTTATTCATACACACACACATAAAGCTTAGCTCGCAAACATTGATTTAATGTTCATTTCACCCCTAATTATCCTCCTAATAGCTATTGAAAGTCTCACATAGTCACCAAATTGAAAATAGCTTCCTGTTCACCACTTCCAGTTACTGCAGGAATGATGGCTTTACTGCCATTATTAACTTTCCCCAGCTATAATGTATGCCTGGCCTTGAATTACCCCTCTGTAGGGGCCAGTGATTCCAGCATAGTTTGCAAAATTATTTTCTTGGATTTTACTTCTCTCCAACTCTTTGTTCCAGTCTGACTCTCCAGCATCACCCCCTTAGTATTGTTCCTGCACTTAACATCACTCGTCTTCCAACTTCCACTTTTTCTTGATTTATGTAGAATTTTCCTCCTTTCTTTTAGACTTCCCTCCTGCCACTCCCAGGATCTTGACCTTTGGTTGCTCAATTTCTGGTCAAAGATTGCCCAAGTCTCAGAAGATTCCCTCAAGCAGTATATACTCAGCATATCTACCTCTAAAAACACTTGTTCCAATTCATTGGGTTGGGATTTTGCCAGGACCATCCCAGATAGAAAAGAGCTGCTGGAAAAGCCAGAGGTTGGCTGCAGGAGCCAGCAGAAAGTCAGACCTCCACCAGGCACTTCCACAGACCTCACCATGCAGTTCTGTGAGATAACTGAGCCAGGCTGTGGAAAGGGGTTTTGGCTTAGTGAATAATTTGTGTTTGATGAATACTTGTCTGCTTGTAGTCTAAGTTGAACTTGTGGAATCAGTGCTAGATTGACTTTCCTGGCTGAAAAAACCCCAGAAAATAAACAAGCAAATGAATTAAAAATCCCCACCACCCCTCCCCCCACCCCTCAAATAAACACAAAACCCCCTGCCAACTACACATTCTGTGCCTGATTTCTCCTTTGATTTTACCAGACTTCAGCTTCTAGGTTTGTTCAACCTTTCTCATTGTTTTTTTAAGAGTTTTGGCATTTTTTTTTTCTTCCAGAGGTACTCAATTAACTCCACATAGTCTTTTTGAAAAATTAAGCACATTGTATTCCCAAAGTCTCTGAGTAGGAGGCATTTTTGCCAGCTCTTAAATAATTGTGTGATATTTTTCTGTAATTCCAGCTTTTCAACATGCAGTTTTTCATGTAGAAATGTAAGTGTCTGATTTGGATACACGATCTCAGTTTCGCTATATAAATACATAAATCGTGAGGTAATGGGGAAGACAGAACACCTACAATTCCTTTTCCACCAAGGTGTCCCACACCTGCATTGATCACTCATCTTCATGACCTATCCTCATCTTTCCTAACATTTGTTTCATGGCTCGTTTGGTGTCTTCTGTGGCCTCCATCCATTGCCAATAAAGCCAAGGTTCATCTTACCTCAGCTTTGGCCTGCAACAAACAAGGGTTTTGGCCTCTTCAATAGCAAGGGGTAGACCCTGATGAAAGGACATTCAGCATTTTTTGGGTACCCACTTCTTTTCCCACTGGTCAGAACTTTAGGAAATTAATTTTCCCCTGGTTATACCCATTGGATATCTATCATATATTGGACTGTTTATTCTGGTCTAAATGTGTTTCTGGGCTGGAAACCAGGTTCTTCATCCTGTTATTGAGGACAATATCAAACACTTGATATTGCAATGCCAAACACATATTCCTTAATTATGAGAAGCTTAAGGAGAATGAGCTGATTAAAGCTTTGCTTCAAAGGACATTGAATCTCAAGGTCAGGCTGGACAGGGCTTCAAGGTCAGGTTGGATGGGATTCTGTGCAACCTGGTCAAGTGTAAGGTGTCCCTGCCCATGGCTGTGGATTGGACTAGGTGGCCTTTAAAATGTCCACTCTAACCCAAACTGTCCTATGATGTCAATATATAATACAGACACTATCCAGTCTGCAATTGGAGTATGGTTTCATTGCAGTGTAGGTAGAGGTGTCACCCAGTGTCCTGGCTAGGACTGGTTGTTGTAGGACAGGGAGACTCAGGACATGATGTACACATGTCTGCATGGCTGCACAGCCTCTCCAGAGGAGAACTGCTGCTGTGCACATCCCTTCATGTTGAGATTCTGAGTAATGGTTCTCTTCCCAAAAGGGTTTTAAAGGCCATAGGATGGAAGAAGAATGATTAATAACAGTAATTTGTAAAGGCTATGTCTGCATGTCATCATTTATTTGAAGGCTTCAAATGGCAACTGATCTCTTTAAATGGGAGCTGAAATGGGGAGACTTAAAATGATTCTAGCCACGAATTTCATCATGGACTTGAGGGCTTGTGGGATTTCACTGTCAGTAGCACGACCAAAAGTTTCAGAGATTTTTCCAGCAATACAAAGCACCATGCATTTCTGGAAGTCCCATACTGATCCTTACTCACCCATAAATAGCACAGCATATCACCACACCCACCGGTTCTCCTGGGAGAACGAGACTGAATTTCAGAGACACCCAAAGGCTTCTTTTTGTGCTTTTTCATGTATTTTGTGTTCCCTTGCAATAAACGCAAAAGAAAAACCCTAAACATTTCTTAAAAAGCATTTATATATTTATAGGCACATAAGCAAACGAGAGAGCTTGTAAAGAGGGTGCTCTGCTCATGAAATGCAGCTGTACATTAGGTGGACTGTGACTACTAATAAGAAGATACAGGCGATGCATGCAATATTTGAAATCAGCAAATCAAGAAAAAGGATGTGATTTAGAACTGAAAGAGGAGAACCTGCAGAACATTTTTATAGAGGATGCATTACCTGTTTTCTGTGTTCAAAGTTGGGGACTTTGAGGATACTTCACTGCAAGTCTACAGTCAGTAAGCCCTCCCCTTGGGTTGCACATTCATTGCTAAGGTAACATTGCTGCAGACACAACAGTTTCACTGGATTTACTACAGATATATTTTAGAAAAACAGATCTAACATTCCTCTGCATTGTACTTTTTGTTAGGGGTGCATTAGTCACTCTAATGATACTCTGCTTACACCAAGCATTGAGTAACTCCTTTGAGATAAACCACGCAACCACCACCTAGAAATCAAAGATGCTCCCTACAAACACATATCTGTTTGCACTGGATTCTCTCCTTCATTCTCTCTCTTCCATCAGCTGGTTCATCACCAAAGCACAGGAATTTGGTTTTGTGGGAAACACACTGACTGAACTTCTTATCTGTGAATCAAAGTGCACAATGAATCAGTCTGCAAGCAGTGCTCCCTGACAAACAGCATCCCTGCCAAACACAGGAGCTGGCCAGAAATCAAATCTCTAGGTGTTACTGTTTACTAAGCAAAATCATCTGATCATCTTATTCCCAAAAGCCCCAGTTTGATTCCTATTTAATAAAAACAAGATGGTGGGGTCAGGGGGAAATAATTCAAATCTCCTAATGTTGTTTGGGCTTACTGGCTTTGAATGGAATTGATTTCATATTATGGATTTTCATCTTTGCCCTTCACTTGATACAATACATTAGGAAACAAGCACTAGGTACTAATTTATTGATACTGTTGAACATATTTTTAATTGTCAAGTGATCAAATGATATTTTGTCAGCTAGCTTAAAAAACTTCTACGTAAATAAGTGCAACCAGTTTATTCAAGCCATATTCAGCTGCTCAAAGTCAAGTTGCACCTTTTTAGATATATACAGGATTTGTTTGCCATTTGTCTTACTATTTCCTACCCTAAGTTTCTTACATGCATCAAATGTTTTCTAACCTGATGTCATGTCAAAAGAGTATAGAAGAAATATTCTCCATATTTTTATCTGTTGGAAACAAAGTATCAAACAGGTTGTAGCCCAGAGCCTCAAGATAATTTTGGAAGTTAAATCCCTTCGATTCCAAGGGAAATCTTAGAAGATTGAGGAGCTGTGTCCAGGTGATTTGTGCAGTCATAGAGGAATTATTTGGTGGGGAAGCAGCTGAACTGATCTACCTCAGATCTGTAACCATTTCCTAACTCAGGATGAACCTTTTCCTGACTGTTGAATAGTGGTTTTTTTCCAAGGACTAAAATCACAGAGGAGGGAAGTACCTTTATTTTTTTTTTTTATTTAAATGAGAAATAGTCATATACCTTTGATTTGGTTATTCACAACTGGGAAAAGCAAATACCAAGTGTTAAGACCTTTTTCAGGTCTCTTTTTTGTGCTTAGAAAAAGGAGTTTGAAGGTAGTCATAACTGAAGGTAACAGGAGGCATTTTTTTTCCTGGGCTATGAGTACACTTCCAGATTTTGGCCCTATGCTCTTCTGTCACAAGTGACATAACAGTAATCTGTGTGTTTAAGGAGCAACAAAAATAATTTAATTTTTATTTATTTCATGTGTTCCTACCACCTGTGTAACCATAGAATGTCCTGAGTCAGAAGGAACCCACCAGGATAATCGAATCCAACTCCTGACCCTCCACAGACACCCCAACAATCCCACCCTGTGCCTCAGAGCATTGTCCAGATGCTTCTGGAGCTCTAGCAGCCTTGGGGCTGTGCCCATTCCCTGGGGAGCCTGGGCAGTGCCCAGCACCCTCTGGGGGAAGAACCTTTTCCTGATATCTAAACTAACCCTCCCCTGACACAGCTCCAGCCATTCCCTCAGGTCCTGTCCCTGGTCACCAGAGAGGAAGAGATTGGTGCTGCCCCTCCAATTCCCCTCACGAGGATGTTGAAGACCACAATGAGGTCTCCTCTCAGTCTCCTCTTCTACAAGGTGAACAAAGTGGCCTCAGCCACTCCTTGTGTAGCATCCCCTCCAGACCCTTCACCATCATTGTAGCCCTATTGTCTATAACCACGTGCATTTTCTCACTAACGCCCTTTGGAAGACCTCTAGAAATCCTGGGACAGTTTTGAAGTCCATGGATTTGGAGACACCTGTCCTTTTGGGGTACAAAGTCCAAACACTAATTCTCAAGAATTAGCTTCTTGGCCCCTCCAGCAACCTGGGCTCTCTCTACTGTGCCAGACTGGACACAGAGCATGCAGATGGACAACTTGGAGGGAAAGAGCAGCTGCAGCACAAATCCAGTCAACTTGAAACCACAGGGATCTCAGGCACTTCAGGTTCTTTAAGAACTATTCCATTTCTGCTGTGACCCTCATAAGCACAGCAAGACATAGATGTGGTTTAATGGCTGGATTAAGGGATGCTGAAGGACTCAAACTGCTCATCTCTTTCTACCGCCTGTTAATAGCAGAATTCTTCTTCATCAGCTCAATCCCACAAAATCTTTAGTATGTGCTTAACTTTCTGAACTCTAAGCAGTCCCTCTGACTTCAGCACAGCTACCCCTGGTGCAAAATTAAGTATAGACATAAATCATTGCTGGACTGAGCCTGGAGTGCAACATGGTGAATAGTTTCTCTTCAGGAAAGCATTTATTTCCTGAAGGCACAGTTTCAGCTTAAAGTTTTCACATATTTGGGTTAGACTGTGTCAATTGGGAAGCAGAATTGAAGGACAACTAGAAATGTCCAAAATACACAATACTAAATACAGTATTTTCAAACTGGGGTGATAGACTCACAAAGGAATTCAGATGCCACAACAAAAAGAAGTGTCAAATAAATTTGTACTTTTCTATGTCACCTCAAATGACCAGGGTAATTGTCTGGGAAGAGGAAGATGGGAGTTTAAATTTCCTCTTTGCTTGAAAGTACGAATGTGAATTTAAGTTTCCAACACCTTAAGGAAACTATATCTTAAACAATGGACTGTAGAATCTGGAAAGGTTGCATAAGGCCAGGTTTGTGAATCCAGTCCTCTTGTGATTTTAGTGCCCACTTATGAATGTGACATAAATGTTGAAAGTTACTAATTAAAAAAAAAAAAGGAAGAAATATAGGGGGAAAAACATTAAAAAGTTAAAAAAAGAAGAAAAAAGTGTCATATTATGAGTGTTTAAAAGCAAAGTCATGGCACTTAGTCACAACTTGTGCTACGGCTGGAGCAAACAATAAGAAATTTTTCCCAAAGGTCCAGCTGTGACAGTGGTGACTCCCAACCAGGACTTTAAGGTACTCCCAGTACTTAGTCTCAGTGCTAAATATTTATCATGGTTCTATAAAATTTTACATTCATTGTGTTGCTTGCTTGTTTTACCTGGTCCTTAAGGAAGAAACAGAATTCTGCTGTTGCTTCCCCTTTCAAGCACATCAAATATTTTTTCATAATGCCCCTATTAAGCCATAAGTCTCCCCAGTTTCCCATAGATTGTCACTAGTTCATGTTGATGTCAGTGCAAAACCCCAGCTGAGTCTCACTGATGTCAGCCAGAAAAACAATGAAAAAAAAAATTACCAAACCCCAGAATTCTTAAAATTACTGGAGTTAGCAAGACAGTCCTTAGTCGAATTGATAATGTTGAATTGTAACTTCCTTTTGTGCATTTGCATGTTGACTGTCAATGCTTTCTTATCTGTATAGTGTCATGTGTATTGCCAGCATGACACAAATAAATGAGCTAATGAATAAATAATGACAATCAATAGAAACAAACATAGGATTGACCGACCTCCTCATTGTTCTCACTGAATGATATGCCAAAAGAAATGAAGCAGCATAAATTATAAAATATAAGTTCAACATTAGAAAGTCATTGTTACAATGTTTTAAGGAAACTGTGGTGTGAATAAGGCAATGTACTGTCTATAAAACATTTCCACAGGTTTCATTTGCTTTCAGCAAATGTCCATTTCCTCTCTCACTGATGTAAAAAATAAGTGTCCTGGTGCAGAACAGCTTTCAAAATATTTCAAAATGGTTTCTACAAAACAAAATGTTAGCAATTTTTTTTATCATAGTAAAATTTTCCCTTGTAAGGGGTTGGTGTGTCACAGAAAATAATTTTTGTCCATTTTGCCAAGGACCTGAGGACTTAATGCATGTATGCTTGTCAACAGAGACTTTCTGCAAGTGGTAAATAGTGAAATACTCCTATGGAAGTAGTTATTCTTGAAATAACATTGAAATAACTGTTTTCAACAGATGCACTACTTCTTCTACTATGTGGTTTTAAGTATTCCCAGTCCTCTTGAATTTTTATGTCACCCCTTTCTTTTGTCCCTTTCATAGAAATACATGGAGAAGCCCTGTTTCCATTTGCAATGCTTGCCACAAGCCAGCTCTAACACAGTGACCCTGCTACTTCTCACAGTTTCTTTATCTTCTTCTTATCACTAATAAAAATATATAACCAGTGGTTATATATTTACTTGCAAAAGGAAACCCCACGGAGAACCACAATAGCAGTGGAAGATTTCTGCAGCATCCAGTATGAAGGAGCCATGATGTCCAGACTTACTGTGACACAGATACATTAAAAAACCACAACAAACAAGAAAACAAACAAAATAATAAACCCCCCCCCAACAAACTGCAAAAATAAAATCTCCAAGCACAAAGAACTGTATGAATAAAGTACCTTGCACCTCCTCTTCATCACTGGGTGCCAAATTGCATTGTATTAGCCAAAGAGGGTTCCAGTAGACAAAACCCAAAAGATTACAAAGGCCCATGTTGCAGCCATGTTCTGTAGTGCCATATGATAATTTACAGTCTGTGTATATGGAGATAATACCACGGGGCATTTTTCTCTAGTAGAATGCATATCTATTGTTAAGTAACTGATGACAAAGGCTGGCACACTATTAAAGGCTGGACTGAGTTCAGAATTTAATATTCCCCTCACATTTCAAGCAATTTTCAATGTCCACAACTGTCATCCAACATTGTTTCCAAGTCACAATTCAGTGGGAGAAAAATAGCGATCCATGTAGGGCGTCACAGTGACACATCTGTTATGTTATTTATCTTAAGTGTGAAGACAGGAATGAACCAACTTCCAGCCTCATGAATCAGAACTGAGCATAATAGAAATTAAAGGGAGAAGAGAAAGGGACAGCATTTTTGTGTGAATGTAGGTTAATGGAATATGCCAGAATTACTCTCTCTGATTGCTTCCAAGTCTACTTACCATGATGTAAATCAGGAGGAGTTTCATTAAGTGAATTGACTCACTTTGGCCCAAACAGCTGTAAAAGAGATCTAAATGAGGCACAGTATCACTGCAAGGGGTCAGTTGTCTGAAGCCTTTCCATGATTAAAATGGTGGGACAAGCACTCTAACCTTTCAGACCTGAAATATGTTTGTCTTCCAAGGCAGCTGCCCAACACTGTATTTTTAAAAAACATGTCCTGCTTTTACACTTCTCTATTTTGGGGCTTGCCCTTCCCACCCCTTGCCAGCAGTCCCTGCACACAATTTCATGGAACTTCCAAACATTTCCTGTGGAGAAAAAAATGCAAACTTTCTGAACTCTATTTTGCTTCGGGGCATCTAATCTTGAAAGTTATGTGTGCTGTTAAAATTGGCTTTCAAATCATGGAATGAGGCCTTTAGGGATACTTTCTTTCTCTCATTTTGGTTTTTTTTTTCCCTTTTCATAAGAAGTTTCAGAACTGTGGAGCCTCCAGCCAAAAGAAATAGTTGTACAGGCAAGTTTTCTACAGAGCAAGAGGCATGCTGGGGTGCTTGCTAGAGGCTGTTTTACCCTCCCGCATTCGCATGCCTCCCACAAGGATCCACGTAGCAGATATGAAAATGAGTACATGAACTCTTGGGTGAACTTTAATGTTGGCCTCACTTCCTCCTTGCATCTTGGCCATTTCACAGAATCGTAGAATAATTTGGGTTGGAAGGGATCTTAAAATTCATCCAGTTCCAACTGCCCTGCCATGGGCTGGGACACCATCCACTATCCCAGGTTGCTCAGATCTCCATCCAGCCTGACCTTGAACACTTCCAGAGATGCGGCAGCCACAGATTCTCTGGGCAGCCTGTGCCAGGGCCTTCCCACCCTCACAGAGAAGAATTTCTTCCTAACATCCAATCTAACCCTGCTCTCTGTCAGTCTGAAGCCATTCCCCCTTGTCCTGTCACTCCATGCCCTTGTAAATAGTCTCTCTCCATCTCTTTTGTCAGCTTCCTTCAGGTACTGGAAGGGCACAGTTAGGTCACTCTGAAACTTCTCTTCTCCAGGCTTATTATAATTTTCATCTAACCAGGATGGGACTTATTCAGAACGTATTCATATTTATGGGAATAAAGTAATTGCAATTCCTGATGTGGCTTAGCCTGGCAGTTAATGCCACACAGATTCTTGCTCACTTCTTCCCTCTCAGGGGGGTGGGGGAGAGAGTTGTGGGGAAAAAAAAAGGGTAGAATTTGTGTGTTGAGATAAGGGGTGTTCATTAAGGCAGAAAAGGAAAAGACAATAATAATGTTAATAATAATGATAATAATAATAATGATGATGATGTAATAATAATAATAGTAATAATAGTAATAACAACAACAAAAAAAAAGAGATACAGAAAAAAGTGATGAAATTGCTCACTACCTGACATTTCCTTACTGATAGGTATCTAGAAAACAGAGTTCTCACCCACAAATTACTAGATCACTACTTTTTCTGGGTGTTATATGTGATAGAGAGAAGGTTTTTTTCTGCTTGTGTTAGAAATGTGTCTTTTTTTTCCATAAATGACACTACGCATATATAGACTATGCTCTTCCTACACCTTAAGGCCAAAAGAGATCACTATTTTTCTGTGGTATGACCTCCTCTGGCATTAAAAATGAAGCCTTTAAATTTTGCATCACAGCCATGAAATGGCAAAATTTAATTGGAGAATATGAATGAATGCTGTCAGATTTCATGTTAAAAATGGCTTTTCAAAGATTCATGCACAAAGGGAAATGCTTAAATTAAGTGTTTCACACACCAAACAGGCTGTTAGATAGAAGACTTTTACTTTGGTACTATTATTATTATTTATTGTACGTTACAGAACTGCCCCCAGTTGTGCTTTTGTAATAAAAGACAGATTCCATTTCCCTCTCCTTTCCTGACTCTGAGTGATTGCAAACAAAGGCACTGACCATGCCAAGCTTCACACCCATGGTGAATCTCACACACTGCATATTTTCTCTGCAAACCATGACTGTACACAGACCCAGGCAGATGATGTCACAGCTATGTGCCAGTGCCCACACAAGCACAATTGTACGGTTGGTGGGAAAGTTTAAGTACTTGCCCATGTCTTTCTATACTATTTTTACATAGAATTCACAGACTATTTGTTTTCTGATAGTTAAACCAGGGAAATTCCCTGGTTAGCAGAGTTCACAGCTTTCACTGATCGGAACACTGGAAGGCAAGTATAGGGGTCAGGTGTGAGATGTTTCTTCATGTTTCCCCATCCCAGTAATCCACAGGCACTGAGGATAAACTTTATTTCATATGCTGATGAGCCCTGGCACAATGCAGATACATTTCTTGCCCCCAAGCTGCCAGCCAGAAGCACAACAACTGGGAAAATGCATTTCTTCACCTCCTGGGGTCACAATGTTTGCGTGGTGGTCTGTCTTGCATCAGTAAACCAGAGTACAAATATGCCTCTTTTTTCCTGCGTGCCGATCTCTCGTTTAGCTTACCTACACAGAAGGTTTTTCAAATGCACTCAAAGGGTATTAACTTGTAGTTTCCTTACAACTCTCCAGTCAGGCTGCTGAGCAATTAATCGCATACTTTCTTTTCAGAAAGTCAGATGGGGACTCCAAGGACTAAATCAACCTAAGGTGCAGAAATTTGTTCTACCACAGCTAATTATCCAGTGAAAACTCTCAGTTCAGCAATATATCTGAAAACAGAGTGCTTGGACAGCCAACCTAGCGTTTCAGTCTATTTATAATATAAAGCTTCACTATGGCCAACGTTGTTTAGAGGTTTTTATGGTATATAGCATGAAGTTTTGGTCTTTAATTACTCCTTTAGTCTTTGCTGGGCTTGCTCCTGAGAACAAGTTACACTCCTACTTTTTACAGGATAAACAGCTTCCAGGAATGCATCAGACTGCCACAGGGGTCAGGGAGTTCATTTATTGAACACTGCTCTATTTGAGCCTAAATACTGACTGATCTGGTTTTGTTTAGTGGAAGTGTAATTAATATAACTAATTAATGACTGACCACCCAAAATTTTTTTCTTTTTTCTTTTTTTTTTTTTTTTTGGTATTTATACACATCCTTATTTGTTTCACATGGTTCCTCTTCCACCTGGATAGGTCAGCTGTTTGGAGGATTGTTAAATCCCTATATGTTAATATGAAAATTATGCTAAATAATGTTACGTTTATGTTAATATAGGGAATATGTTAAATTTTAAAAACATACTGATGCTGCTCATTTGTGTTTTCAGATGGATGTCTCATATGACTTACAGAATTTATTTTATATTACACTTTCAAACCACGGCCAGGGGTGCAGGTGACTGCCTCCATGCCAACTCACATGAGGTTCTCAGAGATAAGGTATTTTCTCTGCAGTCCTGCAGTATGACAGAGAGATAGTTGACTGCACAATTACATGATGTGTTCCCAACTTCTGGTAAACCATGGAGGAACAACTCCACTTTTTCCAGGATATTATTCAAAACTGGCTTGAGATTTTGGGCAATGGGAGAATGAAACCTTTTTGCAATTATAGAGCTTCCAATAAGAACAGAACTCTTTTATTTACTATAGACCCCCAAGTTATCATTAGCAGAACATAAACATCAAAGGAAAAAGAGATATTTACTAAATTTTTGACATTTGATTCTGAAACAGATACCCTGGGTGACAATTTTCTAATCTTTGCTCCCTCCATCTCAACTTCCATTTTCAAGCAAAGGATTCATGAATTCCCTTGGGGAAGACAGTTCTGATCTGGAGAGATACCCCCTTACAGACTTAACTTCTCCTTGGGACTCAAGTATACTCCTCATCCAGGGGGATTTCTCAGGACTACAGAAATGCCAACAACCCTTGAGCACAGCAAATTAGAGAAGTCTCCTTGCCTGCAACACAATAGTTGGAAACTCAGTCACCCATTGGAAGAAAAGAAGGTTTTCCTTGCCAGAAAGTCAATTATTTGTGCATAACTTTTGTTTTCTCAAAATCTCTATTTCATATGCAGTGATGGTTGACCTGTATTCATGCATGCAAGTGAGACTTCATGCATGTGGTTAACTCTTAATTCTTGGACAAGTTTCTTGGACTCAGCTGTAGCTGGATTAGGATTTGACAGTTTGCTAGACTGCTGACACTTCATCCTGCTTTGACCAATGTCTGCCTGTTGTAAAGTCATTGTGCAGCACTGGAAACTCACTGGTTGGTTACCAAAGGCACATGGACCACATCAGTTTCCTACATTGGATTGGATTAGGATTGGAGTGGTGCACTGTCACCACCTTGATTTTCTGGAAACTGCTGAAATTCGTAGGAAATGAAAGGAAGAGTTGCGAAGAAGTGGTAAGAGGTTCTTACTGAGAGCTGGCATATGATGGAAGGAAGGAAGGAAGGAAGGAAGGAAGGAAGGAAGGAAGGAAGGAAGGAAGGAAGGAAGGAAGGA